>NC_091316.1:1548132-1558132 GCF_038502225.1 Cherax quadricarinatus
TTGTGTCTGCGGTCTTCTTTGCCCTTCCCCAATCTTCATGACTTTGCATTTGGCGGGGTTAAACTCAAGGAGCCAGTTGCTGGACCAGGCTTGTAGCCTGTCCAGGTCTCTTTGTAGTCCTGCCTGATCCTCATCCGATTTGATTCTTCTCATTAACTTCACATCGTCCGCAAACAAGGACACTTCTGAGTCTATCCCTTCCGTTATGTCATTCACATATACCAAGAACAGCACAGGTCCAAGGACTGACCCCTGTGGAACCCCGCTTGTCACAGACGCCCACTTTGACACCTCGTCACGTACCATGACTCGTTGTTGTCTCCCTGTAAGGTATTCTCTTATCCATTGCAGTGCCTTTCCTGTTATGTGTGCCTGATCCTCTAGCTTTTGCAGTAACCTCTTGTGAGGAACTGTGTCGAAGGCCTTCTTGCAGTCCAAAAAAATGCAGTCGATCCACCCCTCTCTCTCTTGTCTTACTTCTGTCACCTTGTCATAAAACTCTAATAGGTTTGTGACACAGGATTTTCCCTCCCTGAAACCATGCTGGTTGTCAATTATACACTTGTTTCTTTCCAGGTGCTCCACCACTCTCCTCCTGTGTGTGAGTACTCACCTAGTACTCGCCTAGTTGAGGTTGCAGGGGTCGAATCCGAGCTCCTGGCCCCGCCTCTTCACTGATCGCTACTAGGTCACTCTCCCTGAGCCGTGAGCTTTATCATACCTCTGCTTAAAGCTATGTATGGATCCTGCCTCCACTACATCGCTTCCCAAACTATTCCACTTACTGACTACTCTGTGGCTGAAGAAATACTTCCTAACATCCCTGTGATTCATCTGTGTCTTCAGCTTCCAACTGTGTCCCCTTGTTACTGTGTCCAATCTCTGGAACATCCTGTCTTTGTCCACCTTGTCAATTCCTCTCAGTATTTTGTATGTCGTTATCATGTCCCCCCTATCTCTCCTGTCCTCCAGTGTCGTCAGGTTGATTTCCCTTAACCTCTCCTCGTAGGACATACCTCTTAGCTCTGGGACTAGTCCTGTTGCAAACCTTTGCACTTTCTCTAGTTTCTTCACGTGCTTGGCTAGGTGTGGGTTCCAAACTGGTGCCGCATACTCCAATATGGGCCTAACATACACGGTGTACAGGGTCCTGAATGATTCCTTATTAAGATGTCGGAATGCTGTTCTGAGGTTTGCTAGGCGCCCATATGCTGCAGCAGTTATTTGGTTGATGTGCGCTTCAGGAGATGTGCCTGGTGTTATACTCACCCCAAGATCTTTTTCCTTGAGTGAGGTTTGTAGTCTCTGACCCCCTAGACTGTACTCCGTCTGCGGCCTTCTTTGCCCTTCCCCAATATTCATGACTTTGCACTTGGTGGGATTGAACTCCAGGAGCCAATTGCTGGACCAGGTCTGCAGCCTGTCCAGATCCCTTTGTAGTTCTGCCTGGTCTTCGATCGAGTGAATTCTTCTCATCAACTTCACGTCATCTGCAAACAGGGACACCTCAGAGTCTATTCCTTCCGTCATGTCGTTCACAAATACCAGAAACAGCACTGGTCCTAGGACTGACCCCTGCGGGACCCCGCTGGTCACAGGTGCCCACTCTGACACCTCGCCACGTACCATGACTCGCTGCTGTCTTCCTGACAAGTATTCCCTGATCCATTGTAGTGCCTTCCCTGTTATCCCTGCTTGGTCCTCCAGTTTTTGCACCAATCTCTTGTGTGGAACTGTGTCAAACGCCTTCTTGCAGTCCAAGAAAATGCAATCCACCCACCCCTCTCTCTCTTGTCTTACTGCTGTCACCATGTCATAGAACTCCAGTAGGTTTGTGACACAGGATTTCCCGTCCTTGAAACCATGTTGGCTGCTGTTGATGAGATCATTCCTTTCTAGGTGTTCCACCACTCTTCTCCTGATAATCTTCTCCATGATTTTGCATACTATACATGTCAGTGACACTGGTCTGTAGTTTAATGCTTCATGTCTGTCTCCTTTTTTAAAGATTGGGACTACATTTGCTGTCTTCCATGCCTCAGGCAATCTCCCTGTTTCGATAGATGTATTGAATATTGTTGTTAGGGGTACACATAGCGCCTCTGCTCCCTCTCTCAATACCCATGGGGAGATGTTATCTGGCCCCATTGCCTTTGAGGTATCTAGCTCACTCAGAAGCCTCTTCACTTCTTCCTCAGTTGTGTGTGTGTGTGTGTGTGTGTGTGTGTGTGTGTGTGTGTGTGTGTGTTTCTGTGTGTACTCACCTAATTGTGGTTGCAGGGGTCGAGACTCAGCTCCTGGCCCCGCCTCTTCACTGATCGCTACTGGATCCTCTCTCTCTCTGCTTCCTGAGCTTTGTCATACCTCTTCTTAAAACTATGTATGGTTCCTGCCTCCACTACTTCACTTGCTAGGCTATTCCACTTGCTGATAACTCTATGACTGAAGAAATACTTCCTAACGTCCCTGTGATTCGTCTGAGACTTCAGCTTCCAGTTGTGACCCCTTGTCCCTGTGTCCCCTCTCTGAAACATCCTATCTCTGTCCACCTTGTCCATTCCCTGCAATATCTTGTATGTCGTTATCATGTCTCCCCTGACCCTTCTGTCCTCCAGTGTCGTCAGTCCGATTTCCCTTAACCTTTCCTCGTACGACATTCCCTTGAGCTCTGGGACTAGCCTTGTTGCAAACCTTTGTACTTTCTCTAACTTCTTGACGTGCTTGACCAGGTGTGGGTTCCAGACTGGTGCTGCATACTCCAGTATGGGCCTAACATACACAGTGTACAGTGTCTTGAACGATTCCTTATTAAGGTATCGGAACGCTATTCTCAGGTTTGCCAGGCGCCTGTATGCTGCAGCGGTTATTTGGTTGATGTTTGCTTCCGGTGATGTGCTCGGTGTTATGGTTACCCCAAGGCCTTTCTCCCTGAGTGAGGTCTGTAGTCTTTGTCCACCTAGCCTATACTCTGTCTGCGGTCTTCTTTGCCCCTCCCCAATCTTCATGATTTTGCATTTGGCTGGATTGAATTCGAGAAGCCAGTTACTGGACCACATGTCCAGCCTGTCCAGGTCTCTTTGCAGTCCTACCTCATCCTCGTCCGATTTAATTCTTCTCATCAACTTCACGTCATCTGCGAACAGGGACACTTCAGAGTCTATTCCTTCCATCATGTTCACATATATCAAAAATAGCACTGGTCCTAGAACTGACCCCTGTGGGACCCCGCTCGTAACAGGCGCCCACTGTGATACCTCTTCACGTACCATGACTCGTTGCTGCCTCCCTGTCAGGTATTCCCTTATCCATTGCAGTGCCCTCCCTTTTACATGCGCCTGATCCTCCAGCTTCTGCACTAATCTCTTGTGGGGAACTGTGTCAAAGGCCTTCCTGCAGTCTAGGAAAACGCAATCTACCCACCCCTCTTTCTCGTGTCTTACTTCTGTTACCTTGTCATAAAACTCCAGGAGGTTTGTGATACAAGATTTGCCTTCCATGAACCCATGCTGGTTTTCATTTATAATCTCGTTCCTTTCCAGGTGTTCGACCACTCTCCTCCTGATAATCTTCTCCATGACTTTGCACACAATACATGTCAGAGACACAGGTCTGTAGTTTAGTGCCTCGTTTCTGTTTCCTTTCTTAAATATGGGGACTACATTAGCTGTCTTCCATTTCTCAGGTAGTTGCCCAGTTTCAAGGGATGTGTTGAAGATTGTGGTTAGAGGCACGCACAGCATCTCTGCTCCTTCTCTAGGAACCCATGGGGAGATGTTGTCCGGTCCCATCGCCTTTGAGGTGTCAAGGTCACTTAAGAGCTTCTTCACCTCCTCCTCAGTTGTTCGTATGTCATCCAACACTTGTTGGTATATTCCCTCTTGATGTTCCCTTCTGTGCTGTCTTCCCACAGCCCTTCCTGTCTCTACTGTAAAAACTTCCTTAAATCTCCTGTTCAGCTCCTCACATACCTCCTGATCATTTCTTGTGAGTTCTCCACCTTCTGTCCTTAATCTGATCACCTGGTCTTTGACTGTTGTCTTTCTCCTGATGTGGCTACCTGGAGGTTACCTGGAGGTTATTCCGGGGATCAACGCCCCCGCGGCCCGGTCCATGACCAGGCCTCCCGATGGATCAGGGCCTGATCAACTAGGCTGTTACTGCTGGCCGCACGCAGTCCGACGTACGAGCCACAGCCCGGCTGATCCGGCACTGACTTTAGGTATCTGTCCAGCTCTCTCTTGAAGGCAGCCAGGGGTTTATTGGCAATTCCCCTAATGCTTGATGGGAGGCTGTTGAACAGTTTTGGGCCCCGGACACTTATGGTGTTTTCTCTTAGTGTACCAATGGCGCCCCTACTTCTTATTGGCGGCATTTTGCATCGCCTGCCCAGTCTTTTACTTTCGTAGGGGGTGATTTCTGTGTGCAGATTTGGGACCATTCCTTCCAAGATTTTCCAAGTGTAGATTATGATATATCTCTCCCTCCTGCGTTCCAACGAGTACAAGTCAAGTGCTTCCAAGCGTTCCCAGTAGTTAAGGTGCTTGACAGAACTTATACGTGCAGTAAAGGATCTCTGTACACTCTCTAGATCTGCGATTTCACCTGCTTTGTATGGAGATGTTAATGTACAGCAGTATTCCAGCCTAGAGAGAACAAGTGATTTGAAAAGGATCATCATGGACTTGGCATCTCTCGTTTTGAAAGTTCTCATTATCCATCCTATCATTTTCTTTGCACGTGCGATCGTGGCACTGTTGTGATCCTTGAAAGTGAGATCCTCAGACATTACTACTCCCAGGTCCCTTACATTATTTTTCCGCTCTATTGTATGGCCGGAGTCAGTAGTATACTCTGTTCTAGTTATTATCTCCTCCAGTTTTCCATAACGGAGTAGTTGGAATTTGTCCTCATTGAACATCATATTGTTTACCGTTGCCCACTGGAAAACTTTGTTTATATCTTCTTGGAGGTTAACCGCGTCCTCAGCAGATGACAGCCTCATGCAGATCCTAGTATCATCCGCAAAGGATGATACGGTGCTGTGGTGTATATCTCTGTTTATGTCTGATATGAGGATAAGGAATAAGATGGGGGCGAGTACTGTGCCTTGTGGAACAGAGCTCTTCACTATGGCAGCCTCCGAATTAACTCTGTTGACCACTACTCTTTGTGTTCGATTTGTTAGGAAGTTGAAGATCCATCTCCCCACTTTCCCAGTTATTCCTTTAGCACATATTTTATGGGCTATTACGCCATGATCGGATTTGTCAAATGCTTTTGCAAAGTCTGTGTATATTACATCTGCATTCTGATTTTCTTCCAGTGCATCCAAGGCCATGTCATAGTGATCCAGTAGTTGTGAGAGGCAGGAGCGACCTGCCCTGAACCCATGTTGCCCTGGATTGTGCAGATTTTGGGAATCCAGGTGATTTGCAATCCTGCTTCTTAGCACTCTTTCAAAGATTTTTATGATGTGGGACGTCAGAGCTATTGGTCTATAGTTCTTAGCTAATGCTTTGCTGCCACCTTTATGGAGTGGGGCTATATCCGTTGTTTTAGTGACTGGAATTTCACCCATGTCCAAGCTCCTCCTAAATAGTGTACTTAGGACACGCAAGAGGGGTTTCTTGCAGTTCTTAATGAAAACAGAGTTCCACGAGTCTGGCCCTTATCTCTCCTGTGTGTGTGTGTGTGTGTGTGTGTGTGTGTGTGTGTGTGTGTGTGTGTGTGTGTGTGTGTGTGTGTATGTGTTTCATGGCCGCTAAACCCCCCTACACAGCTCCTTGCAGGATGCAATATTAAGGAGCTTGGGAACAAGTTGCCATATAGGTGGAACTCCGGTTAAGTGTATGTGAGGACCTTGTGTAGTAGTGCATCACGACGCCCTCATTGCTGGAGTCCTATTACGTCTGTCTGGACGAATGCTTCTCTCTGACGCACTCCGCTCTCTACGTCACATTCTTAACACCACCTTGACACTGACGTCAAGATATCAACCTTACGCTCTCTCTCTCTTTGACGTCACTCGTTGTAGTGGCTCACTTTGTTAGCAGTGACATTTACACAACCTCCTTAAACACTCTCACATCATCAAAGCAACACTCCCACACATCATCAAAGCAACACTCACACACATCATCAAAGCAACACTCACACACATCATCAAAGCAACACTCACATCATCAAAGCAACACTCACTCACATCAAAACAACACTCTCACATCATCAAAGCAACACTCACATCATTAAAACAACACTCTCACATCATCAAAGCAACACTCACATCATTAAAACAACACTCTCACATCATCAAAGCAACACTCACATCATTAAAACAACACTCTCACATCATCAAAGCAACACGCACATCATTAAAGCAACACTCACATCATTAAAACAACACTCACATCATCAAAGGAACACTCTCACCCACATCATCAAAGCAACACTCACCCACATCATCAAAGCAACACCCACATCAAAGCAACACTCTCACCCACATCATCAAAGCAACACTCTCACCCACATCATCAAAGCAACACTCACATCAAAGCAACACTCACACCCACATCATCAAAGCAACACTCTCACCCACATCATCAAAGCAACACTCACATCAAAGCAACACTCACCCACATCATCAAAGCAACACTCACATCAAAGCAACACTCACCCACATCATCAAAGCAACACTCACATCAACACTTTCACTCACATCATCAAAGCAACACTCCCACAACAAAGCAACACTCACATCATCAAAGCAACACTCTCACAACAAAGCAACACTCTTACATCAACAAAGCAACACTCTCACATCAACAAAGCAACACTCACAACAAAGCAACACTCTTACATCAACAAAGCAACACTCACAACAAAGCAACACTCTCACAACAAAGCAACACTCTCACAACAAAGCAACACTCTCACAACAAAGCAACACTCACATCATCAAAGCAACACTCTCACAACAAAGCAACACTCTCACAACAAAGCAACACTCACAACAAAGCAACACTCTCACAACAAAGCAACACTCTCACAACAAAGCAACACTCTCACAACAAAGCAACACTCTCACAACAAAGCAACACTCACAACAAAGCAACACTCACAACAAAGCAACACTCTCACATCAACAAAGCAACACTCTCACATCAACAAAGCAACACTCACAACAAAGCAACACTCTCACAACAAAGCAACACTCACAACAAAGCAACACTCTCACAACAAAGCAACACTCACAACAAAGCAACACTCACAACAAAGCAACACTCACAGCAAAGCAACACTCACAACAAAGCAACACTCTCACAACAAAGCAACACTCACAACAAAGCAACACTCTCACAACAAAGCAACACTCACAACAAAGCAACACTCACAACAAAGCAACACTCTCACAAAGCAACACTCACAACAAAGCAACACTCTCACAACAAAGCAACACTCACAACAAAGCAACACTCTCACAACAAAGCAACACTCACAACAAAGCAACACTCACAACAAAACAACACTCACAACAAAGCAACACTCACAACAAAGCAACACTCACAACAAAGCAACACTCTCACAACAAAGCAACACTCACAACAAAGCAACACTCTCACAACAAAGCAACACTCACAACAAAGCAACACTCTCACAACAAAGCAACACTCACAACAAAGCAACACTCACAACAAAGCAACACTCACAACAAAGCAACACTCACAACAAAGCAACACTCACAACAAAGCAACACTCACAACAAAGCAACACTCTCACAACAAAGCAACACTCTCACAACAAAGCAACACTCTCACATCAACAAAGCAACACTCTCACAACAAAGCAACACTCTCACATCAACAAAGCAACACTCTCACAACAAAGCAACACTCTCACATCAACAAAGCAACACTCTCACAACAAAGCAACACTCTCACAACAAAGCAACACTCTCACAACAAAGCAACACTCTCACAACAAAGCAACACTCTCACAACAAAGCAACACTCTCACAACAAAGCAACACTCTCACAACAAAGCAACACTCGCATCATCAAAGCAACACTCACATCATCAAAACAACACTCTCACAACAAAGCAACACTCACATCATCAAAACAACACTCTCACAACAAAGCAACACTCACATCATCAAAACAACACTCTCACAACAAAGCAACACTCACATCATCAAAACAACACTCTCACAACAAAGCAACACTCACATCATCAAAACAACACTCTCACAACAAAGCAACACTCACATCATCAAAGCAACACTCACAACAAAGCAACACTCACATCATCAAAACAACACTCTCACAACAAAGCAACACTCACATCATCAAAACAACACTCTCACAACAAAGCAACACTCACATCATCAAAACAACACTCTCACAACAAAGCAACACTCTCACAACAAAGCAACACTCACATCATCAAAGCAACACTCACAACAAAGCAACACTCTCACAACAAAGCAACACTCACATCATCAAAGCAACACTCACAACAAAGCAACACTCTCACAACAAAGCAACACTCACATCATCAAAACAACACTCTCACAACAAAGCAACACTCACATCATCAAAGCAACACTCACATCATCAAAGCAACACTCTCACAACAAAGCAACACTCTCACAACAAAGCAACACTCACATCATCAAAGCAACACTCTCACAACAAAGCAACACTCTCACAACAAAGCAACACTCACAACAAAGCAACACTCACATCATCAAAGCAACACTCTCACAACAAAGCAACACTCACATCATCAAAGCAACACTCTCACAACAAAGCAACACTCACAACAAAGCAACACTCACATCATCAAAGCAACACTCACATCATCAAAGCAACACTCACATCATCAAAGCAACACTCACAACAAAGCAACACTCACAACAAAGCAACACTCACATCATCAAAGCAACACTCACAACAAAGCAACACTCACAACAAAGCAACACTCACAACAAAGCAACACTCACATCATCAAAGCAACACTCTCACAACAAAGCAACACTCACAACAAAGCAACACTCACAAAGCAACACTCACAACAAAGCAACACTCACATCATCAAAGCAACACTCTCACAACAAAGCAACACTCACATCATCAAAACAACACTCTCACAACAAAGCAACACTCACAACAAAGCAACACTCACAAAGCAACACTCACAACAAAGCAACACTCACAACAAAGCAACACTCACAAAGCAACACTCACAAAGCAACACTCACAACAAAGCAACACTCACATCATCAAAGCAACACTCTCACAACAAAGCAACACTCACATCATCAAAACAACACTCTCACTCACATCATCAAAGTAACACACATCATCCAAGCAATCATCACTAAGTTTACTCTTTGAAAATAATAAACTCTGAGTCATGGACCGGGCCGCGGGGGCGTTGATCCCCGGAATAACCTCCAGGTAAACTCCGTGTATACTCCAAGTAAAGTACATGTACACTCCAGGTACATCCACATAACAGTATCTCCAACATCCACCCATAATGTCACTACCTCCACACCTTCCCTTTACTTTTTATATCTGGCCTGGTAGCGATATATCCCTCTTCCTCTTTCTCTCTCTTTCCCCTTTCATTCCATTCCCCTACTTCTCTTTCCTTTAATTCCATCTTTTGTAGTCTTCCATCCGTCCGTCCCCCCCCCCCTCTCTCTCTCTCTCTCTTCCCACCAAAACATCGTAGCTTCTACAATCTACACATTTAGCAAGATTTACTCTAATCCGCTATAATTACGCGTCAGATTAAGTCAAGCATAGTAGTGTGGTGGTGTGTGTCACTACTCACATCTAACTCACTTAACCCACCACCTGCTAACTCACCCAGAAATGATAACTTATACAACTACAACCTAGCTGGCAGATCTACATGTTAACTTATAGAACCCACAGCCGACTTATAGCAATAATCTCTCTCTCTCTCTCTCTCTCTCTCTCTCTCTCTCTCT
>NC_091316.1:1565632-1570632 GCF_038502225.1 Cherax quadricarinatus
GGGGGGAGCTAAAGTTGCAACTTATTCAAGAAGGAACAATTGTACACTGACTCCTCCTCCCCGAATTTTTGAGTATCTATACGTAGCTTCTCCAGTGAGCATGTTGTTAATCATTATATGAGTCAAGAGCCTTCAGTAATGCTACAGAATCAGTGATAATCACAGAGTCAAGCTCAGTGTCATAAGTTAACTTTAGTGCCATTAGGATGGCAAACAATTCAGTCTGGAGTGTAGACGCCCAGTTGTTAATTATTATGTTTAAGCCAACACAGTTCCTGTTTTTATCTACATGTAAGTTGTGTTCATTTAATACCACATAACTGGAAGTCCCTGCCAAGAAGATCACCACTAGTAATCCTTCCTTAAATTACTTGTAAAACCAATTGCTCAATAAGAAATTTCTGGCTTAACCTTTAGTAGTAATAATATATCACAAATTATATACGAGATGTAGATAAAGAACACAAAAGCAGTAAGTGGAAATTTTATTTAGGCGATGTTTTGGCCACTCGTGGCGAAACGTATCCTTTAATAAATGTTATGAAGTGTACATAAGTGTCATGATATAGAGTTTGTTGTTATCAAGGTGTGAGAGTCACTGCCAACCAGACCTGTTCAAGTCTAACAGATGATAGTTGGTGGTGGCAGTACATGTATATGGTAGTGCATGGTGGTACAATATAGTGGCAACACACACACACACACACACACACACACACACACACACACACACACACACACACACACACACACACACACACACACACACACACACACACGCACACACACACACATTAACCAGAGGTATGATAAAGCTCACGGTTCAGGGAGACTGACCTAGTAGCGACCAGTGAAGAGGCGGGGCCAGGAGCTAGGACTCGACCCCTGCAACCTCAACTAGGCGAGTACACATACACACACACACACACAGAGGTATGATAAAGCTCACGGTTCAGGGAGAGTGACCTAGTAGCGACCAGTGAAGAGGCGGAGCCAGGAGCTTGGACTCGACCCCTGCAACCTCAACTAGGTGAGTACAACTAGGTGAGTACACCATGCACACTGCCAGCAGCCCGTCAAACAAACCTTTGAATATATATATATATATATATATATATATATATATATATATATATATATATATATATATATATATATATATATATGCCGTGTCAGATAGGTAAAACTTGTGATTTTGGCTTAAATAGCAACGTTCTTGCCGAATAAGGCAAGCGAAAATTTGTGTAAGAGAAGTGAATGCTCGAGTGTTGGTAAGAGGTGTGGGGTTAAAAGATAGAGAATATAACACGAAGTAGGAGTTGTCACAGTTGCTCTTTGCTGATGATACTGTGCTTTTGGGAGACTCTGAAGAGAAGTTCAGAGGTTGGTGGATGAGTTTGGTAACGAAAGGTTTTATATCAGATTAGAGGGAGAGAATATAGAGGAGGTGAATGTATTCAGGTATTTAGGAGTGGACGTGTCAGCAAATTAGTCTATGAAAGATGAAATGAATCATAGAACTGGTGAGGGAAAAAACGGTAAGTGGTCCACCGAGGAGACTGTGGAGACAAAGAACTTTGTCCATGGAAGCAAAGAGGGGAATGTATGAGAGCATAGTTATACCAACACTCTTGTATAGGTGCAAAGCATGGGTGGTGAACGTTGCAACAAGGAGAAGGCTGGAGGCAGTGGAGATGTGTCTGAGGCCAATGTATGGTGTGAATATAATGGAGAGAATTCGTAGTTTGGAAATTAGGAGGAGGTGAGTGATTACCAAAACTATTATCCAGAGGGCTGAGGAGGGGTTGAGGTGGCTCAGACATGTAGAGAGGGTGGAACAAAATAGAATGACTTCGAGCGTATAAATCTGTAGTGGAGGGAAGGTGGGGTTGAGGTCGGCTTAGGAAAGGTTGGAGGGAGGTGGTAAAGGAGGTTTTGTGTGCTAGGGGTTTGGACTTCCAGCAATCATGCGTGAGCGTGTTAGATAGGAGCGAATAGAGGCAAATGGTTTTTAGGATTTGACGTGCTGTTGGAGTGTTAGCAGGGTAATATTTATGAAGTAATTCAGGAAAACCAGCAGCCCGGACTTGAGTCTTGGAGATGGGAAGTACAGTGTCTGTACTCTGAAGGAGGGGTGTTAATGTTGCCGTTTTATAACTGTAGTGTAAGAGCGCCTCTGGCAAGACAGTGATGGAGTGAATGATGGTTAAAGTTTTTCTTTTTCGGGCCACCCTGCCTTGGTGGGAAACGGACAATGTGTTAATATGATAAAAAAATAATTTCGCCAAAATCATTCTGAACCGAGCGAAAAAAATATTTCATTGTTTATTATTAAATTATTGTTAACTTATCTAAAATATATATACTTGGATTACGCTAAATTAAATTGCGCTTCTTATAATAAGGTTAGGTAAGCTTTTCTAAGGTTCTTTTGGTATAAAATTATTAATTTTTACATTAACACAAATGAAAAAAATATATGTATCTTTAAACGTATAAGAGAAAATTTTTAGAAAGGCCTTAATTTTAAACGAGTTCTTGCTAACTGACCAACTTTATATATAATACACATAAAGTTTTACAGAAAGTAAAGGAAAGGAGAAAAAAAAACTAAAAAGGGAAGGACAGAGAAGGAAGGAGCGACAAAGATGGATGAAGGTGTAAGAAAGACTAAGGAAGGAAGGAAGGAAAGAAGGAAGGAAGGAAGGATGAAGGAAGTACTCAACTATGTGACAGTCGCCAGGAATTTCCACTTAAGAGTCTAGGGTTCCTCCTGTGTGTCTCTCTCCTCTTTATTGATCTGTGTCTTCTCTCTCCTCCTCCTCCTCCTCGTTGTTCCTTCATTAATGCCACTCTCTTTGTTCCCTTCTCTACTGCCAATCTTTGTGTTCCCTCTTCAGCAGATAAGAACAAAGAGAACAACACACATCACTCATCCTAGCGGGCCACCCGCATTATCTTAGTCTTCAATTATAATTGATATAATTATTTCCATTAATGTCTTATATGTTAACAGTATGTAAGAGAGAGAGAGAGAGAGAGAGAGAGAGAGAGAGAGAGAGAGTGAGAGAGAGAGTGAAACAGAGAGAGAATCTATCACAGTGCAACAGAATAACTTATCACAGTTGCCAACACACCGTCACCGGGGAGCTCTGAACCTGCAGTTTTACCAACTCTTCGACAATCTCACCCCCAATTATGACCCTTACAGCGCCCCACAGGAGGGCCCACTTTACCCTGCCCTCTATAATCATTGGCATTATTCTAAGCCTTAAATTTTCTTATTTTTTCTTCCCATCTCTAAATTCCCCGGAGAATTAATCTTAAATGATCATCAATAAATATTTCCCTGAACTTACGACATTTTGAGGTTGTGAGAATGTTAGTTTAACATGACCAGCCTAGCCTAGTCTCGTAGCCTAGTCTTGTAACCTAGCCTGGCAGCCTAGCCTTGTAACCTAGCCTGGCAGCCTAGCCTTGTAACCTAGCCTGGCAGCCTAGCCTTGTAACCTAGCCTGGATTGTAGCCTAGGGTGGCTTTTAGCCTAGCCTGGCTAGTCTAGTTTGGTTAGTAGCCTAGCCAGTAGTCTAGGTTGGTTAGTAGCCTAGCCAGTAGTCTAGTTTGGTTAGTAGTCTAGTTTGGTTAGTAGCCTAGCCTGGCTAGTAGCCTAGCCTGGCTAGTAGCCTAGCCTGGCTAGTTTAGCCTGGCTAGTAGCCTAGCCACTCACATCTGGCAACATATGTTTTCCTCTCATATTAAAGTGGGCTGGGCAACGTTCCGTTTGATTCTGCTGCATATTTCAAGCTCCCGCGTCACATTTCAGCATGGTTCCACCAGGCTGTTCGTATTCCACTTAGGCACAGAGGTGTGAATGCTCCGCTACCTCACCCCAAAGACAAGTTAATTAATCACCCTTATATCCAAGAGGACACAAGGGTGAATATTGCTCGCCGGTGGCAAATACCGCTTGCTATATCCTGCAGGGATGCGCAGGGTGATCCCGGCCTAATGCTAGGAGCGTCTAGAGGCGAGAATCGCATGAGTGCTGGTGCGTGATGGTGGAGGGCTCAATACGAGCGAGACTCAAGCGGTAGAGGTAGGATTGGGGTGGTGTAGCGTGGGATTGTCGACGTTATGGGGGCAGCCATGCGGGCTTACCATGCATATAATGTTGTCCCATTAGGCATCATAGACGTGATGGCCTTTGTACCGTCTGTTGGGCAAATCTCACTCTATTCAACACTCTCACATATCAAACCTTCCTTCCCTCACTCTCCCCTCCCCTCACCCCTTCCCTCTATCCACACCTCCTCTCCCCTCATAGCAACACACTGCTGCTCTATCCATTTTTGATATATACAAAAATAAATAACCAATCTATACCCCTCAACTACGTGTCCCCCCACACCTCTCCCCTCACTTTTTATTCCTCTCCTCCCCCTCTCTTTTCCCCTCACCCAACAGCGTTGTTTCTCGTCATTTTACTAAGAAGTGGGAAGGGAAGTCTGTTGATGGACCTGTCAGAGGAAGGGGAGCAAGGGGAAGGGGGAGTATGGGGAATGTGGAGCAAGGGGATGGTGATTCAAGGGGAAGGTGGAACAAGGGGGAATCCTCTAAGGGTGAGGGGACTGGATGGAAGCCTTGGTCAACATTTCAGTAGAATAACGTCAACCTGTGGCAACAGTTTTAACAGGGTCAACGGTGTTCTGGCAACACACGTCTTTGTATCTGTTTAAGGTATTGTACCACCATGATGGTGGGAGCAAGATGGAGTGGAAGTACCACCATGATGGTGGAAGTTCCACCATCATGGCGGGGGGGGGGTGTTGCCAGAGGCTTCCATGGCTCAGGTGTCATACAGGTGACATCACTCTCCAGTGCGTCAAGTTATGAGGCTGGATGGTCGTTGAAGCCTGACATTGTTGTTCAGACGATAACCTCATGTTCGATCTTGACTCCCTCACTTCCTCCCTACATCCACCACTTCTCTCCCCCTCCTT
>NC_091316.1:1578132-1623132 GCF_038502225.1 Cherax quadricarinatus
GATACATCATAATGTACATCTGGAAACTGCTAGAGGGACTGGTTACACAGTTATCACTCCCTACGAAAGCAAAAGACTTGGCAGGCGATGCATTTATTATTATAATAATCAAGGGGGAGCGCTAAACCCGTAGGATAATACAGCGCCTTTGGGGAGGAGGATGGAAGGTATTGAGACTCAAATCAGGGAACTGAAGCACAGATGCAATTCCCTATATCAAGAGCCCCTCACTAGCATCAACGAACCTTCCTTGAGAGGGACAGGTGGTGCAAAATACCCCTAGTGAAAAGTAGGGGCACCATTAGCACACTAAGAGAAAACACAGTAAGTGTCCGGGGACCAAGACTGTTGAACAGCCTCCCACCAGCCATAAGGGGAATTACCAACAGACCCCTGGTTGTCTTCAAGAGGAAGCTGGACAGATACCTCAAGTCAGTGCCAATTCAACCGGACTGTGGTTCGTACGTTGGACTACGTGCGGCCAGCAGTAACAGCCTCGTTGATCGGGAGGCCTGGTCGTGGACCTGGCCGCGGGGATGTTGATCCCCGGAATAACCTCCAGGTAGCAGGATGAAGGTACCTACCTACCTACCTCTCTTGAAGGGTAGAGCAGGTAGACCTGTAAGAATATCCAGAAGGGGACTAGAGTACAGTCTGCATCACTACCCACGAGTAAATAGGTAAGACATTTACGCAACAGTTGCGTATCTTTATTGCGAAAATGTTTCAAGTTGCTCAGCAGGCTTCTTCAGTCGAATATAGAGGTGATTTAAATACTGAGGAGGTAACTCAGGTGATCAGTCCCTCAGCCTTGAAGAAGTAATTTTGAGCGGAGTAAAGATACTTTCCTTAGAGTAGTGTGTTTGAGACAAGAGTGGGACAAAGAATGGTACATGAGAAGTGTACGTGTTTATGCAGGTAAGAGAAGTTAAGAAGACAGTGTGAAGTATGTAATGTATACCTGTACAGTTTGTTTATTTAGTGTTTAATTGTTAATACAGTATGTTATGTTGTATCATGGTAGCAAGCAGCAGCGTAGCCAGTATTTCAATCCGGGGAGTGGCTTAAGCCACGATTTCAAATCAGTGGGCTTAAAAATTATAAGATTCTGGAAAAAAAATCCAAGAAATCTCCTTTAAGGACACGATTTTTCAATTATTTCAAATTTCTTAAACTATCGTTTCTTTATGACCAATAATAATAGTGAAACTTGGCCATTAATTGAAGAAATATAAAGTACTTGCCTCTACGGGTATTAGCTCCCCTAGATCCCCCCATCATGGCTGCGCCATTGGCAGTGACTGACGGGTCACTGCCAATCAGTTGGGATATAATAACCAGGACCTTCCTTATAATAACCCACATTATTTTCTCTATATTTACTATTTTTCTAACATATCATGACAAGTTTCAATAATCTTTAAACCTGAGTGACCGGAGCAGCGGCCAGCGCTGCCTGACACAACCTGCCTAACAAGGAAAGACTGGGATTGATTCTGGTAATCTGCACTCTTTTGTTGACAGTATCGCAACACAGCACAACGCAACACACACACACACACACACACACACACACACACACACACACACACACACACACACACACACACATAGAACTGCTTGTTTGTGACAGATGTAGGTACAGCAGCTGTGGGTACACATCGTCCTCCGGATCACCACAATCACACATCAAAACACCAATACACACAACCAAACACCACCTCAACACAACACACCACCAAATACCAACACACAACCACCACCAAAACACACCACCACAAACCACCACTCTACCACACACTACAACCACAGCCCCCCCCCCCCGGAGGTGTTTGCCAAATAAACAAAAGATTCAGACAGACATTACAAACAGAGAACAATTAAACTCGCACAAAGTTTTTGTTTTGTTTTCGTCCCGAGAGAGAGAGTCTGTGACACGTGTTTATTTGTTCCTTGCGCTGTTTGTGTTCTTTTATTGTACTTGCCTGTTCCTAATGTTTGTATAATGTATTAAAAATCTGTAGTCACCTTTCTAAACACTCACTTATATGTCGGAAAACAAGAACAAAAATCAGTGTTTGTTATTCTTCTTTTCGGTGTATTTGCGTGTTGATTGTTGACGTTGTACATGCTTGCATATATACACGGTGTTCATAAGAATATCAATACATAAGGTGTACAAGAATACGTATAGATGGAGTGTATAAGAATATGTATGTATAAACTGAGAGGCACGCTGGGACGTGACAGATGAAGATGTAATACTTACACTTCTGAACACAGTGCAGAAATACCTGGCTTAGAGAGAGAGAGAGAGAGAGAGAGAGAGAGAGAGAGACAGAGAGACAGAGAGACAGAGAGACAGAGAGACAGAGAGACAGAGAGAGAGAGACAGAGAGAGAGAGACAGAGAGAGAGAGACAGAGAGAGAGAGAGGTAAAGGTATATTAAAGAGCATGCCGAGTGAAAACAGCACGAACCCTCAATTTCACACTCCATAAGGGTCTCCTTGATTCTCTCTCTCTCGCTCTCTCTCTCTCTCTCTCTCTCTCTCTCTCTCTCTCTCTCTCTCTCTCTCTCTCTCTCTCTCTCTCTCTCTCTCTCTCTCTCTCACACACAACAGAACGACAGCAGCTGAGGGAGAGGACACAGAAGCGAAAGGGGCTAGGAAGAGAGACAAGGACAGAAATCAGCAGAGAACAATCAGAGCAGGGCAGAGCAACAAGCGCAAGCACACACATAACCACTCCTAGAATCCCACAACCAAACACGCTATCCCAACACAAACCACAATCCACACTTACAGCCCCCCCCCCACACTACGCTGTAGAATCCCACAGCACACCGCCAGGTCCCTCACCCTCACAGATTCCCCAGAACAGTGTTGGACAGGAAACTGAAGGTATGGTACACCAACACTGGTGGAATAACGAATAAGTGGGAGGAGTGGCATGAAAAAGTCAAAGAAGCATCACCGGACATCATAGCTCTCACAGAAACCAAGCTCACAGGAATGATAACAGATGCCATCTTTTCATCAGGATATCAGATCCTGAGGAAAGACAGAGGGAACAGAAGCGGTGGAGTGGCACTGCTCATCAAAAACCGATGGTATTTTGATGAGCTGAAGAGAGGATACAGAGGAGAAGCAAGAGACTACAATAGGAACATTTCTGTCTGGAGGTCCTAAGGTGATAATTGCAGTGATGTATAACCCACCACAGAACAGTAGGAGGCCAAGGCAAAAGTATGATGAGAGTAATATAGCGATGGTTGATACACTAGCTGAGATGACCAGAAGGGCTCATATGAGCTGGGCAAAGCTTCTGATTATGGGTAACTTCAACCACAAGGAAATCGACTGGAAGAACCTGGAGCCACATGGGGGGCCCAGAAACGTGGAGGGCTAAGATGATGGAGGTGGTACTGGAAAACCTCATGTACCAGCATGTAAGACACTACCAGAGAGAGAGAGAGGAGAGAATAAACCAGCAAGACTGGACCTAGTATTCACCTTGAGTAAGTGCAGACATTGAGGACATCACATATGAGAGACCCCTCGGGGCCAGTGTTCATGTGGTTCTGAGCTTCGGATACACAGTAGAGTTACAAGTGGAGAGGGAAGCAGGAAGGGCAGGACAAATGAAGCTGAACTACAAGAGAGGGGACTACACAGGCATGAAGAATTTCCTACATGGGGTTCAGTGGGACAGAGAACTGACAGGAAAGTCAGTAAATGAGATGATAGGATATGTGACAACAATATGCAAGGAAGCTGAGGAGAGGTTCGTACCCAAGGGTAACAGAAATAACAAGAAAGTCAGGATGAGCTCTTGGTTCACCCAAAGGTGTAGAGGCCAAAACCAAATGTGCTAGAGAATGGAAGAAGTATAGAAGGCAAAGAACCCAGGAGAATAAGGAGAGAAGTCGTAGAACCAGAAATGAATGTGCACAGGTAGGAAGGAGGCCCAACGACAACACGAAAATGAAATAGCAGCGAAAGCCAAATCTGACCCGAAGCTGTTGTACAGCCACATCAGGAGGAAAACAACAGTCAAGGACCAGGTAATCAGGCTGAGGAAGGAAGGAGGAGAGAGAACGAGAAACGACTACGAAGTATGTGAGCAACTCAAAATGAAATTCAAAGTGTTCACAGAGGAGACAGAAGGGACTCCAGAGAGACAGAGAGGTGGGGTACACCATCAAGTGCTGCACACAATACATACCACCGAAAAGGCTGCTAAGTGAGCTAGATACCTCAAAGGTGATGGGGTCGGATAACATCTCTCCATGGGTCCTGAGAGAGGAAGCAGAGGAGCTATTAGTACCCTAACAACAATATTCAACACAACTACTGAAACAGGGCAACTACCTGAGGTATGTCAGGCAGCAAATGTAGTCCCAATTTTTTAAAAAAAGGAGACAGATACGAAGCATTAAACTACAGACCAGTGTCACTCACATGTATGGTATGCAAAGTCATGACGAAGATTATCAGAAGAGTGGTGGAACACCTAGAAAGGAATGAGCTTATCAACGACAGCCAGCACGGTTTCAGGGATGGGAAATCTTGTGCCACAAACCTACTGGAGTTCTATGACAGGGTGACAGCAGTAAGAAAAGAGAGAGATGGATGGGTAGATTGCATTTTCTTGCACTGTAAGAAGGCGTTTGACACACTTCCACATGAGACATTAGTGCAAAAGCTGGAGGATCAGGCAGGGATAATTGGGAAAGCACTACAATGGATCAGGGAATACCTGTCAGGAAGACAACAGCAAGTCATGGTACGTAGCGAGGTATCAGAGTGGGCGCCTGTGACGAGTGGGGTTCCACAGGGGTCAGTCCTAGGACCGGTGCTGTTTCTGGTATTTGTAAACAACATAACGGAAGGAACACTCCGAAGTGTCCCTGTTTGCAGATGATGTGAAGTTGATGAGAAGAATCCAATCGGACTAGGACCAAGCAGAGCTACAAAGAGATCTGGACAGGCTGCAGGCCTGGTCCAGCAACTGGCTCCTGGAGTTCAACACCACCAAGTGCAAAGCCATGAAGATTGAGTACAGTCTAGGGGGACAAAGACTACAAACCTCACTCAAGGAAAAAGATCTTGGAGTGAGTATAACACCAGGCACATCACCTGAGGCGCACATTAACCAAATAACTGCTGCAGCATATGGGCGCCTGGCAAACCTAGGAACAGCATTTCGACAACTTAATAAGGAATCGTTCAGGACCCTGTACACTGTGTACGTTAGGCCCATATTGGAGTATGCGGCACCAGTTTGGAACCCACACCTAGCCAAGCACGTAAGGAAACAAGAGAATGTGCAGAGGTTTACAACAAGACTAGTCCCAGAGCTAAGGGGTATGTCCTACGAGGAGAGGTTAAGGGAACTCAACCTGATGACACTAGAGGATAGGAGGGATAGGGGGGACATGATAACAACTTATAAAATACTGAGAGGAATTGACAAGGTGGACAGGGCTCGAATGTTTCAGAGATGGGATACAGGAACAAGGGGACACAATTGGAAGCTGAAAACCCAGATGAGTCATAGTACCTGAGGTATGGAAGACGGCAAATGTAGTTCCCATTTTTAAAAAAGGAGACAGAAAAGAGGCACTAAACTATAGACCTGTGTCACTGACGTGTATAGTATGCAAAGTTATGGAGAAGATTATCAGGAGGAGAGTGGTGGAGCACCTGGAACGGAACAAGAGTATAAATGCCAACCAGCCCGGATTCATGGAAGGCAAATCCTGTGTCACAAACCTTCTGGAGTTTTATGATAAAATAACAGAAGACACGAGAGAGAGGGGTGGGTTGATTGCATCTTCTTGGACTGCAAGAAGGCCTTTGACACAGTTCCTCACAAGAGATTAGTGCAGAAGCTAGAGCATCAGGCGCATATAACAGGAAGGGCACTGCAATGGATCAGAGAATACCTGACAGGGAGGCAACAACGAGTCATGGTACTTAATGATGAATCACAGTGGGCACCTGTGACGAGCGGGGTCCCACAGGGGTCGGTCCTAGGACCAGTGCTATTTTTGGTATATGTGAACGACATGATGGAAGGGTTAGACTCAGAAGTGTCCCTGTTTGCAGATGATGTGAAGTTAATGAGGAGAATTAAATCTGATGAGGACCAGGCAGGACTTCAAAGAGACCTGGACAGACTGGACACCTGGTCCAGCAAATGGCTTCTCGAATTTAATCCTGCCAAATGCAAAGTCATGAAGATAGGGGAAGGGCACAGAAGACCACAGACAGAGTATAGGCTAGGTGGCCAAAGACTGCAAACCTCACTCAAGGAGAAAGATCTTGGGGTGAGTATAACACCGAGCATGTCTCCGGAAGCACACATCAATCAGATAACTGCTGCAGCATATGGGCGCCTGGCAAACCTGAGAACAGCATTCCGATACCTTAGTAAGGAATCATTCAAGACACTGTACACCGTGTATGTCAGGCCCATACTGGAGTATGCAGCACCTGTTTGGAACCCGCACTTGATAAAGCACGTCAAGAAACTAGAGAAAGTACAAAGGTTTGCGACAAGGTTAGTTCCAGAGCTAAGGGGAATGTCCTATGAAGAAAGATTAAGGGAAATCGGCCTGACGACACTGGAGGACAGGAGGGTCAGGGGAGACATGATAACGACATATAAAATACTGTGTGGAATAGACAAGGTGGACAAAGACAGGATGTTCCAGGGAGGGGACACAGAAACAAGAGGCCACAATTGGAAGTTGAAGACACAAATGAGTCAGAGAGATAGTAGGAAGTATTTCTTCAGTCATAGAGTTGTAAGGCAGTGGAATAGCCTAGAAAATGACGTAGTGGAGGCAGGAACCATACACAGTTTTAAGACGAGGTTTGATAAAGCTCATGGAGCGGGGAGAGAGAGGGCCTAGTAGCAACCGGTGAAGAGGCGGGGCCAGGAGCTAGGACTCGACCCCTGCAACCACAAATAGGTGAGTACAAATAGGTGAGTACAACAGGCCTAGTGTCTAATCGACATGTGCCTAGGACAAAATGGTAACTAACTAACACACACACACACACACACACACACACTGAAAGGACACACACTGAAAGGAAGCAGGAAGAAAGGAAGGAGATTGAGAAAATCATAACAGAAATAGGTGAAGAGAGGGACGAGATTGTAAATTTTCAGAGAATAGGGGGGTACTCGAAGGTGAGAAACCGACCAATCAAGCTGATTCTCAGGACGGAAACAGTGCGGAACAGGATCCTCCAAGAGAAACCACGATTGAAATACTCGGAAGAGTACAAGAGGGTGTTCCTAGACAGAGACAGAACAAAATCAGAACGACAGCAGCTGAGGGAGAGGACAAAAAAGCGAAAGGAGCTAGGAAAAGAGACAAGGAGGGAACCAGCAGAGGTCAGTCAGAGCAGGACAGAACAGCAAGGGCAAGCACACACACAACTACTCTCAGAACCACACAACCTATCACACCATCCCAACACACCCTACAATCCATACCCACAGCCTCCACCCAACACCAAGCTATAGAACCCCACAGTATGCCACCAGGTCTCCCACCCTCACAGGCCCCCCAAACCACAGTGTTGGAAAGGAAACTGAAGGTATGGTACACAAACGCTGATGGAATAACAAATAAGTGGGAGGAGTGGCAAGAAAGAGTCAAAGAAGCATCACCGGACATCATAGCTCTCACAGAAACCAAGCTTACAGGTATGATAACAGATGCCATCTTTCCAACGGGATACCAAATCCTGAGGAAAGACAGAGGGAACAGGGGGGGTGGAGGAGTGGCGTTGCTGATCAAAAATCGCTGGAATTTTGATGAGCTGGAGAGAGAAGATAGCGGAGAAGAAAGTGATTACATAGTGGGAACACTTCACTCTGGAGGTCCCAAGGTGGTAATAGCAGTGATGTATAACCCACCACAGAACAGCAGGAGGCCAAGGCAAGAGTACGACGAGAGCAATAGAGCGATGGTTGACACACTGGCTAGAGTGGCCAGAAGAGCTCATGCATGCAGGGCAAAGCTCCTGATCATGGGTGACTTTAACCACAAGGAGATAGATTGGGAGAACTTGGACCCACATGGGGGCCAAGATACTTGGAGGGCTAAGATGATGGAGGTGGTACTGGAGAACTTCATGTACCAACACGTAAGGGACACTACAAGAGAGAGAGGAGAGGATGAACCAGCAAGGCTGGACTTAGTATTCACCTTCAGTAGTGCAGATATCGAGGACATCACATATGAAAGACCCCTTGGGGCCAGTGACCATGTGGTTGTAAGCTTCGAATACACAGTAGAGCTACAAGTGGAGGGAGAAGCAGGAAGGCCAGGACGAATGAAGCCAAACTACAAGAAAGGGGACTACACAGGAATGAGGAACTACCTGAACGGGGTTCAGTGGGACAGAGAACTGGCAGGGAAACCAGTTAATGAGATGATGGAATATGTAGCAATAAAATGCAAGGAGGCTGAGGAGAGGTTTGTACCCAAGGGTAACAGGAGTAATGAAAAAGCCAGGATGAGCCCATGGTTTACCCAAAGGTGCAGGGAGGCAAAAACCAAGTGTGCTAGGGAATGGAAGAAATATAGAAGGCAAAGGACCCAGGAGAATAAGGAGAACAGTCGTAGAGCCAGAAATGAATATGCACAGATAAGAAGGGAGGCCCAAAGACAATATGAAAATGACATAGCAGCGAAAGCCAAATCTGACCCGAAACTGTTGTACAGCCACATCAGGAGGAAAACAACAGTCAAGGACCAGGTAATCAGGCTAAGGAAGGAAGGAGGAGAGACAACAGGAAATGACCGGGAAGTATGTGAAGAACTCAACAAGAGATTCAAAGAAGTGTTCACAGAGGAGACAGAAGGGACTCCAGAAAGACGGAGAGGTGGGGCACACCACCAAGTGCTGGACACAGTGCACACAACCGAGGAAGAAGTGAAGAGGCTTCTGAGTGAGCTAGATACCTCAAAGGCAATGGGGCCAGATAACATCTCCCCATGGGTATTGAGAGAGGGAGCAGAGGCGCTATGTGTACCCCTAACAACAATATTCAATACATCTATCGAAACAGGGAGATTGCCTGAGGCATGGAAGACAGCAAATGTAGTCCCAATCTTTAAAAAAGGAGACAGACATGAAGCATTAAACTACAGACCAGTGTCACTGACATGTATAGTATGCAAAATCATGGAGAAGATTATCAGGAGAAGAGTGGTGGAACACCTAGAAAGGAATGATCTCATCAACAGCAGCCAGCATGGTTTCAGGGACGGGAAATCCTGTGTCACAAACCTACTGGAGTTCTATGACATGGTGACAGCAGTAAGACAAGAGAGAGAGGGGTGGGTGGATTGCATTTTCTTGGACTGCAAGAAGGCGTTTGACACAGTTCCACACAAGAGATTGGTGCAAAAACTGGAGGACCAAGCAGGGATAACAGGGAAGGCACTACAATGGATCAGGGAATACTTGTCAGGAAGACAGCAGCGAGTCATGGTACGTGGCGAGGTGTCAGAGTGGGCACCTGTGACCAGCGGGGTCCCGCAGGGGTCAGTCCTAGGACCAGTGCTGTTTCTGGTATTTGTGAACGACATGACGGAAGGAATAGACTCTGAGGTGTCCCTGTTTGCAGATGACGTGAAGTTGATGAGAAGAATACACTCGATCGAAGACCAGGCAGAACTACAAAGGGATCTGGACAGGCTGCAGAACTGGTCCAGCAATTGGCTCCTGGAGTTCAATCCCACCAAGTGCAAAGTCATGAAGATTGGGGAAGGGCAAAGAAGGCCGCAGACGGAGTACAGTCTAGGGGGTCAGAGACTACAAACCTCACTCAAGGAAAAAGATCTTGGGGTGAGTATAACACCAGGCACATCTCCTGAAGCGCACATCAACCAAATAACTGCTGCAGCATATGGGCGCCTAGCAAACCTCAGAACAGCATTCCGACATCTTAATAAGGAATCGTTCAGGACCCTGTACACCGTATACGTTAGGCCCATATTGGAGTATGCGGCACCAGTTTGGAACCCACACCTAGCCAAGCACGTAAAGAAACTAGAGAAAGTGCAAAGGTTTGCAACAAGACTAGTCCCAGAGCTAAGAGGTATGTCCTACGAGGAGAGGTTAAGGGAAATCAACCTGACGACACTGGAGGACAGGAGAGATAGGGGGGACATGATAACGACATACAAAATACTGAGAGGAATTGACAAGGTGGACAAAAACAGGATGTTCCAGAGATTGGACACAGTAACAAGGGGACACAGTTGGAAGCTAAAGACACAGATGAATCACAGGGATGTTAGGAAGTATTTCTTCAGCCACAGAGTAGTCAGTAAGTGGAATAGTTTGGGAAGCGATGTAGTGGAGGCAGGATCCATACATAG
Organism: Cherax quadricarinatus; assembly: GCF_038502225.1. NCBI lineage: Eukaryota > Metazoa > Arthropoda > Malacostraca > Decapoda > Parastacidae > Cherax > Cherax quadricarinatus. Next base: position 1,588,548 of record NC_091316.1, read on the forward strand.
CTTTAAGCAGAGGTACGATAAAGCTCACGGCTCAGGGAGAGTGACCTAGTAGCGATCAGTGAAGAGGCGGGGCCAGGAGCTCGGACTCGACCCCCGCAACCTCAACTAGGTGAGTACACACACACACACAGTGCAAAGGTTTGCGACAAGGTTAGTTCCAAAGCTAAGGGGAATGTCTTATGAAGAAAGGTTAAGGGAAATCGGCCTGACGACACTAGAGGACAGAAGGGTCAGGGGAGACATGATAACGACGTATAAAATACTGCGCGGAATAGACAGGGTGGACAAAGACAGGATGTTCCAGGGAGGGGACACAGAAACAAGAGGTCACAATTGGAAGTTGAAGACACAGATGAGTCAGAGAGATATTAGGAAGTATTTCTTCAGTCACAGAGTTGTCAGGCAGTGGAATAGCCTAGAAAGTGATGTAGTGGAGGCAGGAACCATACATAGTTTTAAGACGAGGTTTGATAAAGCTCATGGAGGGGGGAGAGAGAAGACCCATTAGCAACCGGTGAAGAGGCGGGGCCAAGAGCTAAGACTCGACCCCTGCAACCGCAAATAGGCGAGTACAAATAGGTGAGTACACACACACCCATTTTCATTTCATTATCTGGTATAACACTAACTTTTTTCACTAAGGTGTTTGAGGAGGTTACCTGGAGGTTATTCCGGGGATCAACGCCCCCGCGGCCCGGTCCATGACCAGGCCTCCCGGTGGATCAGGGCCTGATCAACTAGGCTGTTACTGCTGGCCGCACGCAGTCCAACGTACGAGCCACAGCCCGGCTGATCCGGCACTGACTTTAGGTATCTGTCCAGCTCTCTCTTGAAGGCAGCCAGGGGTTTATTGGCAATTCCCCTAATGCTTGATGGGAGGCTGTTGAACAGTTTTGGGCCCCGGACACTTATGGTGTTTTCTCTTAGTGTACCAATGGCGCCCCTACTTTTTATTGGGGGCATTTTGCATCGCCTGCCCAGTCTTTTACTTTCGTAGGGAGTGATTTCTGTGTGAGATCATGGTAATGAATTTGATAGTGTATATGGACTTCAATAAGGCTTTCGATAGAGTTCCACATCAGAGGCTATTGAGGAAACTTAAGGCACACGGAACAAGAGAAATTTTTTCCTGGGTAGAGGCATGGTTGACAAATTAGGCAGCAGAGAGTTTGTATAAATGGGGAGAAATCAGAGTGGGGGCACGTCACAAGCGGTGTTCCGTTTGGGCTCGTTGGTGTTCACAATTTGCATAAACGACATAGATAAGGGAATAAATAGTGACATAAGCAAATTTGCTGATGACACCAAAATAGGCTGTCCAATTCAATCTAATGAGGACATTAGAGCACTCCAGGATGATTTGAATAGACTGATGCAATGGTCGGAGAAGTGGCAGTTGCAGTTTAATATAGACAAATGCAAAGTTCTAAATGTTGGACAGGACAATAACCATGCCACATATAAACTAAATAATGTAGATCTTAATATTACGGATTGCGAAAAAAATTTAGAAGTTCTGGTTAGCAGTAATCTGAAACCAAGACAACAGTGCATAAGTGTTCGCAATAAAGCTAACAGAAACCTTGGCTTCATATTAAGAAGCATAAATAATAGGAGACCTCAGGTTTTTCTTCAACTCTATACATCCTTGGTTTGGCCTCATTTAGATTATACTGCACAGTTCTGGTCACGTACAAAGGAGGATGACAAAGTTGATCCCGTGTATCAGAAATGTTCCCTATGAGGGTAGGCTGAGGACCCTGAATCTGCACTCTCTAGAAAGGCGAGGAATTAGGGGGGATATGATTGAGGCGATTAAATGGAAAACAGGAATAAATAAAGGGGATGTAAATAGTGTGCTGAAAATTTCCATCCAAGACAGGACTCGCAGCAATGGTTTCAAGTTGGAAAAATTCAGATTCAGGAAGGATATAAGAAAGCACTAGGTTATAAGAAACTAGGTTTCCCTCATTCCCGGGTTTGTTTTACAGCTGGTTTACTTGTTTTACAGCTGGTTTACTTGTGTCTTACAGCTGGTTTACTTGTTGTACAGCTGGTTTACTTGTTTTACAGCTGGTTTACTTGTCTTACAGCCGGTTTACTTGTTTTACAGCTGGTTTACCTGTTTTACAGCTGGTTTACTTGTTTTACAGCTGGTTTACTTGTGTCTTACAGCTGGTTTACTTGTTTTACAGCTGGTTTACTTGTTTTACAGCTGGTTTACTTGTTTTACAGCTGGTTTACTTGTGTCTTACAGCTGGTTTACCTGTTTTACAGCTGGTTTACTTGTTTTACAGCTGGTTTACTTGTTTTACAGCTGGTTTACTTGTTTTATAGCTGGTTTACTTGTTTTATAGCTGGTTTACTTGTTTTACAGCTGGGTTACTTGTTTTATAGCTGGTTTACTTGTTTTACAGCTGGTTTACTTGTTTTACAGCTTGGTTACTTGTTTTACAGCTGGTTTACCTGTTTTACAGCTGGTTTACTTGTTTTACAGCTGGTTTACTTGTTTTACAGCTGGGTTACTTGTTTTACAGCTGGGTTACTTGTTTTACAGCTGGTTTACCTGTTTTACAGCTGGTTTACCTGTTTTACAGCTGGTTTACTTGTTTTACAGCTGGTTTACCTGTTTTACAGCTGGTTTACTTGTTTTATAGCTGGGTTACTTGTTTTACAGCTGGTTTACTTGTTTTACAGCTGGTTTACTTGTTTTACAGCTGGTTTACTTGTTTTATAGCTGGGTTACTTGTTTTACAGCTGGTTTACCTGTTTTACAGCTGGTTTACTTGTTTTATAGCTGGGTTACTTGTTTTACAGCTGGTTTACTTGTTTTACAGCTGGTTTACTTGTTTTACAGCTGGTTTACCTGTTTTACAGCTGGTTTACTTGTTTTACAGCTGGTTTACTTGTTTTACAGCTGGTTTACCTGTTTTACAGCTGGTTTACTTGTTTTACAGCTGGTTTACTTGTTTTACAGCTGGTTTACCTGTTTTACAGCTGGTTTACTTGTTTTACAGCTGGGTTACTTGTTTTATAGCTGGGTTACTTGTTTTACAGCTGGTTTACTTGTTTTATAGCTGGTTTACTTGTTTTACAGCTGGTTTACTTGTTTTACAGCTGGTTTACTTGTTTTATAGCTGGTTTACTTGTTTTACAGCTGGTTTACTTGTTTTACAGCTGGTTTACTTGTTTTATAGCTGGTTTACTTGTTTTATAGCTGGGTTACTTGTTTTACAGCTGGGTTACTTGTTTTACAGCTGGGTTACTTGTTTTACAGCTGGTTTACTTGTTTTATAGCTGGTTTACTTGTTTTACAGCTGGTTTACTTGTTTTACAGCTGGTTTACTTGTTTTACAGCTGGTTTACTTGTTTTACAGCTGGTTTACTTGTTTTATAGCTGGTTTACTTGTTTTACAGCTGGTTTACTTGTTTTACAGCTGGTTTACTTGTTTTACAGCTGGTTTACTTGTTTTACAGCTGGTTTACCTGTTTTACAGCTGGTTTACTTGTTTTACAGCTGGTTTACTTGTTTTACAGCTGGTTTACTTGTTTTACAGCTGGTTTACTTGTTTTACAGCTGGGTTACTTGTTTTACAGCTGGTTTACTTGTTTTACAGCTGGTTTACTTGTTTTATAGCTGGTTTACTTGTTTTACAGCTGGTTTACTTGTTTTACAGCTGGTTTACTTGTTTTACAGCTGGTTTACTTGTTTTACAGCTGGGTTACTTGTTTTACAGCTGGTTTACTTGTTTTACAGCTGGTTTACTTGTTTTACAGCTGGTTTACTTGTTTTACAGCTGGGTTACTTGTTTTACAGCTGGTTTACTTGTTTTACAGCTGGGTTACTTGTTTTACAGCTGGTTTACTTGTTTTACAGCTGGTTTACTTGTTTTACAGCTGGGTTACTTGTTTTACAGCTGGTTTACTTGTTTTACAGCTGGGTTACTTGTTTTACAGCTGGTTTACTTGTTTTACAGCTGGGTTACTTGTTTTACAGCTGGGTTACTTGTTTTACAGCTGGTTTACTTGTTTTACAGCTGGTTTACTTGTTTTATAGCTGGTTTACCTGTTTTACAGCTGGTTTACTTGTTTTACAGCTGGGTTACTTGTTTTACAGCTGGTTTACTTGTTTTACAGCTGGTTTACTTGTTTTACAGCTGGTTTACTTGTTTTACAGCTGGGTTACTTGTTTTACAGCTGGTTTACTTGTTTTACAGCTGGGTTACTTGTTTTACAGCTGGTTTACTTGTTTTACAGCTGGTTTACTTGTTTTACAGCTGGGTTACTTGTTTTACAGCTGGGTTACTTGTTTTACAGCTGGGTTACTTGTTTTACAGCTGGTTTACTTGTTTTACAGCTGGTTTACTTGTTTTACAGCTGGGTTACTTGTTTTACAGCTGGTTTACTTGTTTTACAGCTGGGTTACTTGTTTTACAGCTGGGTTACTTGTTTTACAGCTGGGTTACTTGTTTTACAGCTGGTTTACTTGTTTTACAGCTGGTTTACTTGTTTTACAGCTGGGTTACTTGTTTTACAGCTGGTTTACTTGTTTTACAGCAGGGTTACTTGTTTTACAGCTGGTTTACTTGTTTTACAGCTGGGTTACTTGTTTTACAGCTGGTTTACCTGTTTTACAGCTGGGTTACTTGTTTTACAGCTGGTTTACTTGTTTTACAGCTGGGTTACTTGTTTTACAGCTGGGTTACTTGTTTTACAGCTGGGTTACTTGTTTTACAGCTGGTTTACTTGTTTTACAGCTGGTTTACTTGTTTTACAGCTGGTTTACTTGTTTTACAGCTGGTTTACTTGTTTTACAGCTGGTTTACTTGTTTTACAGCTGGTTTACTTGTTTTACAGCTGGTTCGCACTGTTTTAATCTACATTTTTTTCAGTTTACTTCTGTTTACTTTCTGTTTTTCTTAGTAGTTTTCTCAACAGATTTTCTCATCGTTCTTCTTATTTTGTTATTTCTATATTTCTCGTTTTATTCTCCAATGTTAATTTTGTTTACATTTTTTAATGTACAAGAACTGTTATCCTGCCTTATCTCTCTTCCTCCTCTTCTCTCTCCTTTGTCTCCTCCTCCTTTCCTTTGTCTCCTCTTCCTCTCCTTTGTCTCCTCCTCCTTTCTTTTGTCTCTTCTTCCTCTCCTTTGTCTCCTCCTCCTTTCCTTTGTCTCCTCTTCCTCTCCTTTGTCTCCTCCTCCTTTCTTTTGTCTCCTCTTCCTCTCCTTTGTCTCCTCCTCCTTTCTTTTGTCTCCTCCTTACCCTTATCTCCTCTTCCTGGGCTACAAGGAATCTACATGGAGACGTCCTAGAACACCTGGTTTTTCTGGCCTGACTGACCAGGTTATTGGTGTCCGCCCACACACTCCCTCACAGCCTGGTTTATCAGGAACAGACTTAAGGAATTTATCAAGTTCGTCTTGAAGACAACCAGGAGTTTGTTGGTGATTTATCTTATGTATGAAGGAAAGGTATTGAAGTCGTGATTTCAGTGTGCAGGTTTGGGACATGTTGAAGTGTGAGCAAGGGTACATTTATGAAGGCATTTGGGTAACCAGTTAGCAGGACTCCAGTCCTGGAAATGTGAAATACCTGCACTTTGAAAGAGTGTGAATGTTGCAGTTCTAAGGGTCATCTGAACTATGATATCAGCACGCTTCTGTCCCAGTTGTAAATTATGAGGTACCTCTCTCGCCTATGATCCATTGAGTACAGTTCAAGGCACTTAAATCATTTCCAGTAGTTCGGGTGCTTGACTGAAGGTCCTCTGTGAAGGTTCTCTAGAGAAGGTTCTCTAGTGAAGGTTCTCTGGACGTTTTTCCAGTTCTGCAATTTCTCTTGCCTTGAAGGAGCCGTTAGTATACAGCAATATTTCAGCCTAGAGAGAACCAGTGACTCGTCACTATACAAGGTGAGAGAACAGGTGACTCTCCCTTCTCTATGGTGAGAGAACAGGTGACTCTCCCTTCTCTATGGTGAGAGAACAAGTGACTCTCCCTTCTCTATGGTGAGAGAACAAGTGACTCTCCCTTCCCTATGGTGAGAGAACAAGTGACTCTCCCTTCCCTATGGTGAGAGAACAAGTGACTCTCCCTTCCCTATGGTGAGAGAACAAGTGACTCTCCCTTCCCTATGGTGAAAGAACCAGTGACTCTCCCTTCCCTATGGTGAGAGAACAAGTGACTCTCCCTTCCCTATGGTGAGAGAACAAGTGACTCTCCCTTCCCTATGGTGAAAGAACCAGTGACTCTCCCTTCCCTATGGTGAGAGAACAAGTGACTCTCCCTTCCCTATGGTGAGAGAACAAGTGACTCTCCCTTCCCTATGGTGAGAGAACAAGTGACTCTCCCTTCTCTATGGTGAAAGAACCAGTGACTCTCCCTTCCCTATGGTGAGAGAACAAGTGACTCTCCCTTCCCTATGGTGAGAGAACAAGTGACTCTCCCTTCCCTATGGTGAGAGAACAAGTGACTCTCCCTTCCCTATGGTGAGAGAACAAGTGACTCTCCCTTCCCTATGGTGAGAGAACAAGTGACTCTCCCTTCCCTATGGTGAAAGAACCAGTGACTCTCCCTTCCCTATGGTGAGAGAACAAGTGACTCTCCCTTCCCTATGGTGAGAGAACAAGTGACTCTCCCTTCCCTATGGTGAAAGAACCAGTGACTCTCCCTTCCCTATGGTGAGAGAACAAGTGACTCTCCCTTCCCTATGGTGAGAGAACAAGTGACTCTCCCTTCCCTATGGTGAAAGAACCAGTGACTTTCCCTTCCCTATGGAGAGAGAACAAGTGACTCTCCCTTCCCTATGGTGAAAGAACCAGTGACTCTCCCTTCCCTATGGTGAGAGAACAAGTGACTCTCCCTTCCCTATAGTGAAAGAACCAGTGACTCTCCCTTCCCTATGGTGAGAGAACAAGTGACTCTCCCTTCCCTATGGTGAGAGAACAAGTGACTCTCCCTTCCCTATGGTGAGAGAACAAGTGACTCTCCCTTCCCTATGGTGAAAGAACCAGTGACTCTCCCTTCCCTATGGTGAGAGAACAAGTGACTCTCCCTTCCCTATGGTGAAAGAACCAGTGACTCTCCCTTCCCTATGGTGAGAGAACAAGTGACTCTCCCTTCCCTATGGTGAGAGAACAAGTGACTCTCCCTTCCCTATGGTGAGATAACAAGTGACTCTCCCTTCTCTATGGTGAAAGAACCAGTGACTCTCCCTTCCCTATGGTGAGAGAACAAGTGACTCTCCCTTCCCTATGGTGAGAGAACAAGTGACTCTCCCTTCCCTATGGTGAAAGAACCAGTGACTCTCCCTTCCCTATGGTGAGAGAACAAGTGACTCTCCCTTCCCTATGGTGAGAGAACAAGTGACTCTCCCTTCCCTATGGTGAGAGAACAAGTGACTCTCCCTTCCCTATGGTGAGAGAACAAGTGACTCTCCCTTCCCTATGGTGAGATAACAAGTGACTCTCCCTTCTCTATGGTGAAAGAACCAGTGACTCTCCCTTCCCTATGGTGAGAGAACAAGTGACTCTCCCTTCCCTATGGTGAGAGAACAAGTGACTCTCCCTTCCCTATGGTGAAAGAACCAGTGACTCTCCCTTCCCTATGGTGAGAGAACAAGTGACTCTCCCTTCCCTATGGTGAGAGAACAAGTGACTCTCCCTTCCCTATGGTAAAAGAACCAGTGACTCTCCCTTCCCTATGGTGAGAGAACAAGTGACTCTCCCTTCCCTATGGTGAAAGAACCAGTGACTCTCCCTTCCCTATGGTGAGAGAACAAGTGACTCTCCCTTCCCTATGGTGAAAGAACTAGTGACTCTCCCTTCCCTATGGTGAGAGAACAAGTGACTCTCCCTTCCCTATGGTGAAAGAACCAGTGACTCTCCCTTCCCTATGGTGAGAGAACCAGTGACTCTCCCTTCTCTATGGTGAAAGAACCAGTGACTCTCCCTTCCCTATGGTGAGAGAACAAGTAACTCTCCCTTCCCTATGGTGAGACAACAAGTAACTCTCCCTTCCCTATGGTGAAAGAACCAGTGACTCTCCCTTCCCTATGGTGAAAGAACCAGTGACTCTCCCTTCTCTATGGTGAAAGAACCAGTGACTCTCCCTTCCCTATGGTGAAAGAACCAGTGACTCTCCCTTCTCTATGGTGAAAGAACCAGTGACTCTCCCTTCCCTATGGTGAGAGAACAAGTGACTCCCTTCTCTATGGTGAAAGAACCAGTGAACTCCCTTCCCTATGGTGAGAGAACAAGTGACTCTCCCTTCTCTATGGTGAAAGAACTACTGACTCTCCCTTCCCTATGGTGAGAGAACAAGTGACTCTCCCTTCCCTATGGTGAGGGAACAAGTGACTCTCCCTTCCCTATGGTGAGAGAATAAGTAACTCTCCCTTCTCTATGGTGAAAGAACCAGTGACTCTCCCTTCCTTGTGGTGAGAGAATAAGTGACTCTCCCTTCCCTAAGGTGAGAATAAGTGACTCTCCCTTCCCTATGGTGAGAGAATAAGTGACTCTCCCTTCCCTATGGTGAGAGAATAAGTGACTCTCCCTTCCCTATGGTGAGAGAATAAGTGACTCTCCCTTCCCTATGGTGAGACAACAAGTAACTCTACACACCAGGTGACACAAGTAACTCTCCACGCCCTGAGGAAGGGGAAAGAAAACTACGCTTCACACTGTGGGAAAATTTCTTCTAGGATGGAGTTTAGAAAGTGTTGATAATTAAGTCGCGGGTGAGTCGTGTCCCACCACCACCAGTGATGAACCCACCAGACCACGGTCCAGTCTACGCACCAGGTCACGGTCCAGACCACGATCCAGGCTACGGTCCAGACCAGCTTGTCATAGTATCCCCCAAGCGTGGAGGCAAGTTCCAAGTATTGCCATCAGGTAAAACGCTGTGTCTGTCAGTCTGACAGGGCCTGTCACTCACCCAGTCACTCAAACAGCCAGTTAGTGTGCCGGAAAGCCAGCCAGACAGTCAGAAATAGAGTGAACAATAAAGTTAGTCAGTGAGTCAGTCAGAGACAGGAAGGGCTGAGATTACTAAACTAATGCCCTTATGTCTCTCACAAGACAGGCAATATAACTCGAAGACCAACTAAGCTCTTGATCCAAGTAACCTGAGCCACCTTCTTTCTCACAGTAATGCCCTAAGAGGATATATACAGGTGAGGTGATGTACAGGTGTGAAGACAGGCATAGTGGAAGGTGCCCTCCACCTGGTGTGTGGTGGGGCATCTGGTGTGTGGGTGCATCTGGTGTGTGGGGGCACTTGGTGTGGGGGCACTTACCTGGAGGTTACCTGGAGGTTATTCCGGGGATCAACGCCCCCGCGGCCCGGTCCATGACCAGGCCTCCCGATGGATCAGGGCCTGATCAACTAGGCTGTTACTGCTGGCCGCACGCAGTCCAACGTACGAGCCACAGCCCGGCTGATCCGGCACTGACTTTAGGTATCTGTCCAGCTCTCTCTTGAAGGCAGCCAGGGGTTTATTGGCAATTCCCCTAATGCTTGAGGGGAGGCTGTTAAACAGTTTTGGGCCCCGGACACTTAGTGTACCAATGGCGCCCCTACTTTTTATTGGGGGCATTTTGCATCGCCTGCCCAGTCTTTTACTTTCGTAGGGAGTGATTTCTGTGTGCAGATTTGGGACCATTCCTTCCAAGATTTTCCAAGTGTAGATTATGATATATCTCTCCCTCCTGCGTTCCAACGAGTACAAGTCAAGTGCTTCCAAGCGTTCCCAGTAGTTAAGGTGCTTGACAGAACTTATACGTGCAGTAAAGGATCTCTATACACTCTCTAGATCTGCGATTTCACCTGCTTTGAATGGAGATGTTAATGTACAGCAGTATTCCAGCCTAGAGAGAACAAGTGATTTGAAAAGGATCATCATGGGCTTGGCATCTCTCGTTTTGAAAGTTCTCATTATGCATCCTATCATTTTCTTTGCACGTGCGATCGTGGCACTGTTGTGATCCTTGAAAGTGAGATCCTCAGACATTACTACTCCCAGGTCCCTTACATTAGTTTTCCGCTCTATTGTATGGCCGGAGTCAGTAGTATACTCTGTTCTAGTTATTATCTCCTCCAGTTTTCCATAACGGAGTAGTTGGAATTTGTCCTCATTGAACATCATATTGTTTACCGTTGCCCATTGGAAAACTTTGTTTATATCTTCTTGGAGATTAACCGCGTCCTCAGCAGATGACAGCCTTATGCAGATCCTAGTATCATCCGCAAAGGATGATACGGTGCTGTGGCGTATATCTTTGTTTATGTCTGATATGAGGATAAGGAATAAGATGGGGGCGAGTACTGTGCCTTGTGGAACAGAGCTCTTCACTATGGCAGCCTCCGAATTAACTCTGTTGACCACTACTCTTTGTGTTCGATTTGTTAGGAAGTTGAAGTTCCATCTCCCCACTTTCCCAGTTATTCCTTTAGCACGTATTTTATGGGCTATTACGCCATGATCGCATTTGTCAAATGCTTTTGCAAAGTCTGTGTATATTACATCTGCATTCTGATTTTCTTCCAGTGCATCCAAGGCCATGTCATAGTGATCCAGTAGTTGTGAGAGGCAGGAGGGACCTGCCCTGAACCCATGTTGCCCTGGATTGTGCAGATTTTGGGAATCCAGGTGATTTGCAATCCTGCTTCTTAGCACTCTTTCAAAGATTTTTATGATGTGGGACGTCAGAGCTATTGGTCTATAGTTCTTAGCTAATGCTTTGCTGCCACCTTTATGGAGTGGGGCTATATCCGTTGTTTTAAGTGACTGTGGAATTTCACCCATGTCCAAGCTCCTCCTCCATAGTGTACTTAGGGCACGCAAGAGGGGTTTCTTGCAGTTCTTAATGAAAACAGAGTTCCACGAGTCTGGGCCCGGGGCTGAGTGCATAGGCATGTTGTCAATGGCTTTTTCGAAATCTATCGGAGTTAGGGTAATGTCGGAAATCTGGCATACATTTATGGAGTTTTGAGGCTCATTCATGAAGAAATCATTTGGGCCGTCGATCCTCAGACCGATTAGTGGTTCACTAAACACAGAGTCGTACTGGGATTTCAATATTTCACTCATTTCCTTGTTGTCATCTGTGTAAGTCCCATCCTGTCTGAGTAAGGGCCCGATACTAGATGTGGTATTTGCCTTGTTTTTGGCATATGAAAAGAAATATTTTGAATTTCTTTCAATTTCACTAATAGCTTTAAGCTCCTCCTGCCTCTCCTGGTTCCTGTAAGAGTCATTTAGCTTAAGTTGTGTAGGTTAAGGTGTGTAGGGGCACTTGGTGTGGGGGCACTTGGTGTGGGGGCACTTGGTGTGTGGGACACTTGGTGTGGGGGCACTTGGTGTGTGGGGGCACTTGGTGTGTGGGGCACTTGGTGTGGGAGCACTTGGTGTGGGGGCACTTGGTGTGGGGCACTTCGTGTGGGGGCACTTGGTGTGGGGGCACTTGGTGTGTGGGGCACTTGGTGTGGGGGCACTTGGTGTGGGGGCACTTGGTGTGGGGGGCACTTGGTGTGGGGGCACTTGGTGTGGGGGGCACTTGGTGTTGGGAGCACTTGTTGTGTAGGGGCACTTGGTGTGGGGGCACTTGGTGTGGGGGCACTTAGTGTGGGGGCACTTGGTGTGGGAGCACTTGGTGTGTGGGACACTTGGTGTGGGGGCACTTGGTGTGTGGGGTCACTTGGTGTGTGGGGCACTTGGTGTGGGGGCACTTGGTGTGGGGGCACTTGGTGTGGGGGCATTTGGTGTGGGGGCACTTGGTGTGGGGGCACTTGGTGTGGGGGGCACTTGGTGTGGGGGGGCACTTGGTGTGGGGGGCACTTGGTGTGGGGGCACTTGGTGTGGGGGCACTTGGTGTATGGGGGCACTTGGTGTGTGGGGGCACTTGGTGTATGGGGGCACTTGGTGTGTGGGGGCACTTGGTGTGGGGGCACTTGGTGTGGGGGCACTTGGTGTGTGGGGGCATTTGGTGTGGGGGCCCTTGGTGTGGGGGCACTTGGTGTGTGGGGGCATTTGGTGTGGTGGCACTTGGTGTGTGGGGGCATTTGGTGTGGGGGCACTTGGTGTGGGGGCACTTGGTGTGGGGGCACTTGGTGTGGGGCACTTGGTGTGGGGGCACTTGGTGTGGGGGGGTACTTGGTGTGGGGGCACTTGGTGTGGGGGGCACTTGGTGTGGGGGCACTTGGTGTGGGGGCACTTGGTGTGTGAGGGCATTTGGTGTGGGGGCACTTGGTGTGGGGGCACTTGGTGTGGGGCACTTGGTGTGCGGGGGCATTTGGTGTGGGGGCACTTGGTGTGTGGGCACTTGGTGTGTGGGGGCATTTGGTGTGGAGGCACTTGGTGTGTGGGAGCATTTGGTGTGGGGGCACTTGGTGTGTGGGGGCATTTGGTGTGGGGGCACTTGGTGTGGGGGCACTTGGTGTGGGGCACTTGGTGTGGGGCACTTGGTGTGTGGGCACTTGGTGTGGGGCACTTGGTGTGGGGGCACTTGGTGTGTGGGACACTTGGTGTGGGGGCACTTGGTGTGGGGGGACTGCATGACACCTGAAGGAGAGAGAGCAGGTGAGGGAAGAGTTAGGGAAGAGATTTATCATCACTTGTCGACCCTTTGTTATATGTTAAGTGCTTCCCTAACACGCGAGGGGACAGGAGAGGGGTGATGGAAAGAGACTTAGGAAAGCGGGGAATGGGAGGGGGAAGGAAGGGGGAGATGAGGGGATAAGTTTATCTAGGTGTATGGATAATATTCAGAGGTAAGGGGAATGTACATGAAGTACTTGCCTAAAATACATGGAAGTACATGGTAGCTCGACTCTGTAGCCTCTCCAGTGATGGTACCAGCTTGGTCACTGTAGCCTCTCCAGTGATGGTACCAGCTTGGTCACTGTAGCCTCTCCAGTGATGGTACCAGCTTGGTCACTGTAGCCTCTCCAGTGATGGGACCAGCTTGGTCACTGTAGCCTCTCCAGTGATGGTACCAGCTTGGTCACTGTAGCCTCTCCAGTGATGGTACCAGCTTGGTCACTGTAGCCTCTCCAGTGATGGTACCAGCTTGGTCACTGTAGCCTCTCCAGTGATGGTACCAGCTTGGCCACTGTAGCCTCTCCAGTGATGGTACCAGCTTGGTCACTGTAGCCTCTCCAGTGATGGTACCAGCTTGGTCACTGTAGCCTCTCCAGTGATGGTACCAGCTTGGTCACTGTAGCCTCTCCAGTGATGGGACCAGCTTGGTCACTGTAGCCTCTCCAGTGATGGTACCAGCTTGGTCACTGTAGCCTCTCCAGTGATGGTACCAGCTTGGTCACTGTAGCCTCTCCAGTGATGGTACCAGCTTGGTCACTGTAGCCTCTCCAGTGATGGTACCAGCTTGGCCACTGTAGCCTCTCCAGTGATGGTACCAGCTTGGTCACTGTAGCCTCTCCAGTGATGGGACCAGCTTGGTCACTGTAGCCTCTCCAGTGATGGTACCAGCTTGGTCACTGTAGCCTCTCCAGTGATGGTACCAGCTTGGTCACTGTAGCCTCTCCAGTGATGGTACCAGCTTGGCCACTGTAGCCTCTCCAGTGATGGTACCAGCTTGGTCACTGTAGCCTCTCCAGTGATGGTACCAGCTTGGCCACTGTAGCCTCTCCAGTGATGGTACCAGCTTGGTCACTGTAGCCTCTCCAGTGATGGTACCAGCTTGGTCACTGTAGCCTCTCCAGTGATGGTACCAGCTTGGTCACTGTAGCCTCTCCAGTGATGGTACCAGCTTGGTCACTGTAGCCTCTCCAGTGATGGTACCAGCTTGGTCACTGTAGCCTCTCCAGTGATGGTACCAGCTTGGTCACTGTAGCCTCTCCAGTGATGGTACCAGCTTGGTCACTGTAGCCTCTCCAGTGATGGTACCAGCTTGGTCACTGTAGCCTCTCCAGTGATGGTACCAGCTTGGTCACTGTAGCCTCTCCAGTGATGGTACCAGCTTGGTCACTGTAGCCTCTCCAGTGATGGTACCAGCTTGGTCACTAGCCTCTCCAGTGATGGTACCAGCTTGGTCACTGTAGCCTCTCCAGTGATGGTACCAGCTTGGTCACTGTAGCCTCTCCAGTGATAGTACCAGCTTGGTCACTGTAGCCTCTCCAGTGATGGTACCAGCTTGGTCACTGTAGCCTCTCTAGTGATGGGACCAGCTTGGTCACTGTAGCCTCTCCAGTGATTGGACCAGCTTGGTCACTGTAGCCTCTCCAGTGATGGGACCAGCTTGGTCACTGTAGCCTCTCCAGTGATGGGACCAGCTTGGTCACTGTAGCCTCTCCAGTGATTGGACCAGCTTGGTCACTGTAGCCTCTCCAGTGATGGGACCAGCTTGGTCACTGTAGCCTCTCCAGTGATGGGACCAGCTTGGTCACTGTAGCCTCTCCAGTGATGGGACCAGCTTGGTCACTGTAGCCTCTCCAGTGATGGTACCAGCTTGGTCACTGTAGCCTCTCCAGTAATGGTACCAGCTTGGTCACTGTAGCCTCTCTAGTGATGGGACCAGCTTGGTCATTGTAGCCTCTCCAGTGATTGGACCAGCTTGGTCACTGTAGCCTCTCCAGTGATGGGACCAGCTTGGTCACTGTAGCCTCTCCAGTGATTGGACCAGCTTGGTCACTGTAGCCTCTCCAGTGATGGGACCAGCTTGGTCACTGTAGCCTCTCCAGTGATTGGACCAGCTTGGCCACTGTAGCCTCTCCAGTGATGGGACCAGCTTGGTCACTGTAGCCTCTCCAGTGATGGGATCAGCTTGTTCACTGTAGCCTCTCCAGTGATGGGACCAGCTTGGTCACTGTAGCCTCTCCAGTGATGGGACTAGCTTGGTCACTGTAGCCTCTCCAGTGATGGGATCAGCTTGTTCACTGTAGCCTCTCCAGTGATGGGACCAGCTTGGTCACTGTAGCCTCTCCAGTGATGGGACCAGCTTGGTCACTGTAGCCTCTCCAGTGATGGGACCAGCTTGGTCACTGTAGCCTCTCCAGTGATGGTACCAGCTTGGCCACTGTAGCCTCTCCAGTGATGGTACCAGCTTGGTCACTGTAGCCTCTCCAGTGATGGGACCAGCTTGGTCACTGTAGCCTCTCCAGTGATGGTACCAGCTTGGTCACTATGTACCTTCTCCAGTATTTTTCTCTATAACAGTTTGAAGATGAAAACTTGACGATATATGAGAGAGAGAGAGAGAGAGAGAGAGAGAGAGAGAGAGAGAGAGAGAGAGAGAGAGAGAGAGAGAGAGAGAGAGGCGGAGAGAGAGGGGGGAAGAGAGAGATCCTGAGGGAGGTTGTGTGTTATTCTGGGTGCCGTACGGTCCCCTCTCTTCCTCCACTTCTCCCCTCTCTTTCCCATCTATTATTATTATTCCACCACTTCCTCCTCCTCCTCTACGTTGCCATTCATATCTTTTTACTCCCTATTTTCCTCCTCCTTTTTCTCTTTTCTTTTCATTGTATTTTTTTCTACTCTGTTCTTTCGCAGTGATACAAAGGGATTTGTGGAACAAGAAGAGTCAGGATGGAGGGGTTAGAGTGGAGGAGTGAGGATGGAGGGGTTAGAGTGGAGGGGTGAGGATGGAGGAGTTAGAGTGGAGGAGTGAGGATGGAGGAGTTAGAGTGGAGGGGTGAGGATGGTGGAGTTAGAGTGGAGGAGTGAGGATGGAGGAGTTAGAGTGGAGGAGTGAGGATGGAGGAGTTAGAGTGGAGGAGTGAGGATGGAGGAGTTAGAGTGGAGGAGGAGGATGGTGGAGTTAGAGTGGAGGAGAGGATGGAGGAGTTAGAGGAGGAGTGAGGATGGAGGAGTTAGAGTGGGAGGGTGAGGATGGAGGAGTTAGTGGAGGAGTGAGGATGGTGGAGTTAGAGTGGAGGAGTGAGGATGGAGGAGTTAGAGGAGGGTGAGGATGGAGGAGTTAGAGGAGGAGGTGAGGATGGTGGAGTTGAGTGGAGGAGTGAGGATGGAGGAGTTAGAGTGGAGGAGTGAGGATGGTGGAGTTAGAGTGGAGGTGGGAGGATGGAGGAGTTAGAGGAGGAGGAGGATGGAGGAGGTTAGAGGAGGGTGAGGATGGAGGGGAGTAGAGGAGGAGGAGGGATGAGGATGGAGGAGTTAGAGGAGTGAGGATGGTGGAGTTAGAGTGGAGGAGTGAGGATGGAGGAGTTAGAGTGGAGGAGTGAGGATGGAGGAGTTAGAGTGGAGGGTGAGGATGGAGGAGTTAGAGTGGAGGAGTGAGGATGGTGGAGTTAGAGTGGAGGAGTGAGGATGGAGGAGTTAGAGTGGAGGGTGAGGATGGAGGAGTTAGAGTGGAGGAGTGAGGATGGTGGAGTTAGAGTGGAGGAGTGAGGATGGAGGAGTTAGAGTGGAGGAGTGAGGATGGAGGAGTTAGAGTGGAGGAGTGAGGATGGAGGAGTTAGAGTGGAGGAGTGAGGATGAGAGTTAGAGTGGATGTGTGAGGATGGAGGAGTTAGAGTGGAGGAGTGAGGATGGAGGAGTTAGAGTGGAGGAGTGAGGATGGAGGAGTTAGAGAGAAGGAGAGAGGATGGAGGAGTGAGAGTGGAAGGAGTGAGGATGGAGGAGTTAGAGTGGAGGAGTGAGGATGGTGGAGTTAGAGTGGAGGAGTGAGGATGGAGGAGTTAGAGTGGAGGGGTGAGGATGGAGGAGTTAGAGTGAGGAGTGAGGATGGAGGAGTTAGAGTGGAGGGTGAGGATGGAGGAGTTAGAGTGGAGGAGTGAGGATGGTGGAGTTAGAGTGGAGGGGTGAGGATGGAGGAGTTAGAGTGGAGGGGTGAGGATGGAGGAGTTAGAGTGGAGGGGTGAGGATGGAGGAGTTAGAGTGGAGGAGTGAGGATGGAGGAGTTAGAGTGGAGGGTGAGGATGGAGGAGTTAGAGTGGAGGAGTGAGGATGGTGGAGTTAGAGTGGAGGAGTGAGGATGGAGGAGTTAGAGTGGAGGAGTGAGGATGGAGGAGTTAGAGTGGAGGAGTGAGGATGGAGGAGTTAGAGTGGAGGGGTGAGGATGGAGGAGTTAGAGTGGAGGAGTGAGGATGGAGGAGTTAGAGTGGAGGAGTGAGGATGGAGGAGTTAGAGTGGAGGGGTGAGGATGGAGGAGTTAGAGTGGAGGAGTGAGGATGGAGGAGTTAGAGTGGAGGAGTGAGGATGGAGGAGTTAGAGTGGAGGAGTGAGGATGGAGGAGTTAGAGTGGAGGGGTGAGGATGGAGGAGTTAGAGTGGAGGAGTGAGGATGGTGGAGTTAGAGTGGAGGAGTGAGGATGGAGGAGTTAGAGTGGAGGGGTGAGGATGGAGGAGTTAGAGTGGAGGGGTGAGGATGGAGGAGTTAGAGTGGAGGAGTGAGGATGGAGGAGTTAGAGTGGAGGGGTGAGGATGGAGGAGTTAGAGTGGAGGAGTGAGGATGGAGGGGTTAGAGTGGAGGAGTGAGGATGGTGGAGTTAGAGTGGAGGGGTGAGGATGGAGGAGTTAGAGTGGAGGAGTGAGGATGGAGGAGTTAGAGTGGAGGAGTGAGGATGGAGGAGTTAGAGTGGAGGAGTGAGGATGGAGGAGTTAGAGTGGAGGAGTGAGGATGGAGGAGTTAGAGTGGAGGAGTGAGGATGGAGGAGTTAGAGTGGAGGAGTGAGGATGGTGGAGTTAGAGTGGAGGAGTGAGGATGGAGGAGTTAGAGTGGAGGAGTGAGGATGGAGGAGTTAGAGTGGAGGAGTGAGGATGGAGGAGTTAGAGTGGAGGAGTGAGGATGGAGGAGTTAGAGTGGAGGGGTGAGGATGGAGGAGTTAGAGTGGAGGAGTGAGGATGGTGGAGTTAGAGTGGAGGAGTGAGGATGGAGGAGTTAGAGTGGAGGAGTGAGGATGGAGGAGTTAGAGTGGAGGGGTGAGGATGGAGGAGTTAGAGTGGAGGAGTGAGGATGGAGGAGTTAGAGTGGAGGGGTGAGGATGGTGGAGTTAGAGTGGAGGGTGAGGATGGAGGAGTTAGAGTGGAGGAGTGAGGATGGTGGAGTTAGAGTGGAGGGGTGAGGATGGTGGAGTTAGAGTGGAGGGGTGAGGATGGAGGAGTTAGAGTGGAGGCGTGAGGATGGAGGGGTTAGAGTGGAGGGGTGAGGATGGTGGAGTTAGAGTGGAGGGGTGAGGATGGAGGAGTTAGAGTGGAGGAGTGAGGATGGAGGGGTTAGAGTGGAGGAGTGAGGATGGAGGGGTTAGAGTGGAGGGGTGAGGATGGTGGAGTTAGAGTGGAGGGGTGAGGATGGAGGAGTTAGAGTGGAGGAGTGAGGATGGAGGGGTTAGAGTGGAGGAGTGAGGATGGTGGAGTTAGAGTGGAGGGGTGAGGATGGAGGAGTTAGAGTGGAGGGGTGAGGATGGAGGAGTTAGAGTGGAGGAGTGAGGATGGAGGAGTTAGAGTGGAGGAGTGAGGATGGTGGAGTTAGAGTGGAGGAGTGAGGATGGAGGAGTTAGAGTGGAGGGGTGAGGATGGAGGAGTTAGAGTGGAGGGGTGAGGATGGAGGAGTTAGAGTGGAGGAGTGAGGATGGAGGAGTTAGAGTGGAGGAGTGAGGATGGAGGAGTTAGAGTGGAGGGTGAGGATGGAGGAGTTAGAGTGGAGGAGTGAGGATGGTGGAGTTAGAGTGGAGGAGTGAGGATGGAGGAGTTAGAGTGGAGGAGTGAGGATGGAGGAGTTAGAGTGGAGGAGTGAGGATGGAGGAGTTAGAGTGGAGGAGTGAGGATGGAGGAGTTAGAGTGGAGGAGTGAGGATGGTGGAATGAGCGGAGGGAACAATAGTGGAGTATTTTTTACACACATCAATTTTAGAGACCAAGAGCTGTTGTTCAACCTCAGCTCATTCCAAAGCCCAGTCCTCTCTACGGTAAACTACCCCTTCCCAGGAGGTGTGAGGAAACACCCAACGTTTCCACCCGTGCCGGGGATCTAACCACGGACCCTCGGTATGTAAGCCCAGTGCGCTGCCAACTGAGCCATTGATACAGTGAAAAAAGGTAATAATAAGTACAAAGACGATAGAAACAGAACTAAGATGTTTTTTATTGCATAAAGATAAAAGACACAAACCATTATGTACATTATAATACTTTCAAAACATTCTCTAATTATCGTATTTTATTTACATAATCGTTCGTGTAAACTCACTCAACAATATCATTTATATTTTTAAAACGTAACTATAATAATAATAATAATAATAATAATAATAATAATAATAATAATATTATTATTATTATTATTATTATTATTATTATTATTATTATTATTATTATTAGAAGAAAAGAAGTGTTAAATGAAGACATATTTTCTTGTACGTTTAAGAGTAAGAAAGGTTGTCAGAAACTTAGAGATAGAAGGAGAGAAGAGAAAAACGGAGGAGAGAAAGGGAAGACGAGAAAAGAGAAGAGACAGACTGAAAGATGTGAGCGAAAGAGAGATGGAGAGATGAGCGAGAGTGAAAGGGAGATAGAGAGGTTGGAAGGCAAGGGAGAGGGCGATGAGAGCTGGCGAAGGGGAAACGAGGGGGAGAGATAAAAGATGGTGAGAGGGGGAAGGGTAATGGTAGCGGGGAGAGGGTGAGAGCGAGGGTGAGAGGGATCAAAGAATGGCTGAGCCTTGATGGGTGAGAGCGAGCAAGAGAGAGAGAGAGAGAGAGAGAGAGAGAGAGAGAGAGAGAGAGAGAGAGAGAGAGAGAGAGAGAGAGAGAGAGAGAGAGAGAGAGAGAGGATCAATGCAATCAATTCAGCAAGAATGATGTTGAAAGAGGGGAAGGGAATTGTAAAAGAAGGGAGAAGGAAGAGAAGGAGTTGGAAGGGGAGAGTGGAGAAGAGAAAAAGCTGTAGAGGAGGATTAGAAGACGAGGGAAGGGAAGAGAAGGGTTGTGAAGTAGGAAGAGGGAGGAGAAGAGGAAGAAAAGGAGAAAAGAAAAATTCTTGCAAGTTATCAATACCTTGTGTACGTGTACGTACACACACACACACACACACACACACGCACACACGCACACACACAAACACACACACAAGCACACACACACACACACACACACACACACGCACGCACGCACGCGCGCGCACGCGCGCACGCACACGCACGCACACACACACACACACACACACACACACACGCACGCACGCACACGCACGCACGCATATACAACAGGCCTAGTGTCTAATCGACATGTGCCTAGGACAAAATGGTAACTAACACACACACACACAGGAGCTATGAATCGACCCTTGTAGCCACAATTAGGTGAGTACACAGTACACACACACAAAGATCTGCGTGTAAACATTACACCAAGCATGTCACCAGAAGTTCATATAAATGGTATAACTTCAGCAACCCAAGGTAAGAACTGCTTCCAGGAAACTGAATCAAGATTTATTAAGGGCTGTGAGGGGGAGGGAAGGTTCCTTTAGCGATTTATTATTGTAAATAGTTCAAGAAGTGATAGGTGGGCACATGTCGTGTCACTGGTGTTATATGGCACGCACGTCAGCGCCACCTATGATCCAGATATCAAACTTCGAGTGTGAAGGATGTACGAAGGATGATGTTGAAGTGTCTTTCCTATTTTCTTTTACTGAACGACCCAGCAGTGGTTTAGTTATCACCCTCCATGTTTCTCCCCAATACGTAAACAACTCGACCCGGGTTTTGCTTTTTTTTTGACGTAATATTATAATTCATTACCACTTATAATTTTACTGTTAAGCTGAGATTATCTTAAACATAATTATTTTAACCTTTAGCTAATGTTAAAATGGCAGAGCGCTGGTAGTCCTTCATGTTGTGATAAGCCAGACTCATAGTGTGTTATAGTGATGGTGAGAGTTAAACATGGAGAAACATTACTATCATAAGGTATCTTGGAACCTTGTTTATCCTGTGTTTCCAACACATGTCAATATATTTTTTCCCATAATACAACTAGTCGCAGCTGACTAATACTTCAAGCTCGTTTTTCCTGCTATGGAACCATGCGAAAGATAGCTTTTTTCCTGCTGGAACAGTAAAGTATTTCTTCTCTCTCTCTCTCTCTCTCTCTCTCTCTCTCTCTCTCTCTCTCTCTCTCTCACTTCCCTCCTCCAGCTGCCTCACACAAAGCGGAAAGAAGAATTTCCATATCAAAAAAGGGGGAGGTGAAGGAGGGGAGGTGAAGGAGGGGGAGGGGAGGGAGAAAATACCCCAGGGTAGTAAATCTGAAAAGTTGAAACATCAATACGTCCCATGCCCGTGTGTGTGTGTGTGTGCGTGTGTGTGTGTGTGTGTGTGTGTGTGTGTGTGTGTGTGTGTGTGTGTGTGTGTGTGTGTGTGTGTGTGTGTGTGTGTAGCCTCGATCCTCCATCTGTTAAGCTTGAGCCACTCAGGCTATTTAGTTATGTATCTCTATATAAGTAATGTAATCACTACAGCATATATGCTGTACAGAGGACTGTAAATAAATATTATTGAAAGTCACAAGAAAATATTCCTAAAATTATATATTCTTAAGATTCACTAGATTACTATTATTAAATTCGTGTGGTAGTGTGTAAACCCGAAAGATTCACAGTCCTTGGGGAATGGGAGGAAAACCCATCTGTTCCAGGAAAGTGCATGACAGCTCCCATTCCCTGGATCAAGACCCTTTCACCGGCGGGGAAAATCGAAGGAAATACTGTGACCTCCGGTACGTAGCCTCGTGTGACGGTTCCCTTAACGGTACTTACCAGGTATATATACATACAAGTACACACCTGAGGATGTATACACGCGGAGCTGCGCCTCTCAGTGTAAATATGCCAAGCTACACACCTCTCAGTGTACATAAACTGAGAAATATACATCTCTTGGGGGCATACAAACTGCTGAAAAGCAGAGGGAGTCAATCTGGAGGCGCCAGGAGCAAGTATGTCACTGGTTTAAATATGTTCCCCATGCAAGCTTACACCTACTTACCTCTCCCGTGGTCTTCAGGTACGTTCCTGAGGCTGCAACACACAGGTACATACAAAACACGACCCGTCATCGAACACAATTTGCACATTTTTACGTAACACAATTCAACACAGCCACAACCTGAAGCCTCGTCGTCCAGCTGATGATACAAGGCGCAACCACCGCACGAAAATCAGGACGATTATTGTTATTATTTATCATATAAATTCTCTATTATATATGTGTGTGTGAGAGAGAGAGAGAGAGACTATCTCTGAGCAAGGAAAACTTATAAGAATTTAAGCCTTTGATGTAAACTTCTTTTTGTATCTGCACGCATGTGTGTGTACAATCGTTCGTGTGTGCGTGTTCGTGTGCACACATAAGCGTGTGCGTGTGCCAGTGTGCGTGACTATCTGTAGTAAGAGGAACAGAGATAAGCTGCTGATGTCGTGTCTGCCAATATTTACTTCATAAAATATATATATGTTAAGTTGTCTACCATTACCTATCTCCAGCTGTCGCTATCTCTAGCTGTCTGACACTATCTCCAGCTAACTATCACTATCTTCAGCTGTCTGTCACTATCTCCAGCTATCTATCACTATCTCCAGCTGTCTGTCGCTATCTATCACTATCTCCAGCTGTCTGTCGCTATCTATCACTATCTCCAGCTGTCTGTCACTATCTCCACCTATCACTATCTCCAGCTGTCTGCCACTATCTCCAGCTCTCTATCCCCTCAAGGAAGGTTCCTTGATGTTGGTGAGGGGCTCTTGATTTAGGGAATTGGATCTGTGCTCCAGTTCCCCAAATTAAGCCTGAATGCCTTCCACATCCCCCCCCCCAGGCGCTGTATAATCCTCCGGGTTTAGCGCTTCCCCCTTGATTGTAATAATAATCCAGCTCTCTATCACTATCTCCAGCTGTCTGTCACTATCTCCACCTAACTATTACTATCTCCAGCTATCTTTCACTATCTCCAGCTATCTTTCACTATCTCCAGCCGTCTGTCACTATCTCCGGGTGCCAGTCACTATCTCCAATTGTCTCTCCATTTGTCTATTATGCATTATGACATGAAATATTTCCTAGCATCCGTTTTGTATCGATTGTTGTTTTTAAGTAAGCCAAGCTTGAAGAATATAGTTTGTGTTACATCACCTTCACAGGTTCACAGTTTTCAAAAAAAATACATTCAAATATTCACCAGTTTTTGCGTGGTTTACAACTGTGGCTTATTTTTATCAGTGTTACGTTATTATGTTATCTTGTGTGTTGTTCTCTGGATCAGTGTTGCGTTATTTAGTGTTGTTGTTCTTGTCAGTGTTGCCTAGTATATGCATCTTGGATTGGGTAACTTTCAACAAGTCGGGCAGTTATTCTTGTTCCTAGTGTTGAGGATGTTCTTTACAATATTGTTCCTCTTTTGTGTTTCCCGTTAATCCTTTGATTTTTGAACCGGAATGAAGCTATTGTTTGTCCTCTCGAATATCCACGGAAAAAAAAAAAACTCAAAATAGCATTTCATCCCAGTGAACTCCGCTCCTACCAGGCTCTTTCTTATTTCTTTCTGGTAACCTCTGCTGTATTCCCTCCTGCTATCTTATACCACCTCATTAGTTCTTAAGCCATAGTTCCTCCAGGTATATGAAGGTAAAATGAGCAGTAATTTTTGTCCTAGAGTGGAACTCTACATATTGTTTGTTCAAGCATACATGAGGAAGTATCACATCAACTCTTGCCGGTTCATCTCTCACTCTCGTAGACTCTTACACTTGTTGAACGAGGAAGATCTGTCTTATGGGAAGATAATACCTTGGGCCAACACATGGTAGGAAAGACACGTTTAGCAATGAAAAACCTTTATTATGCATTTTCACCACCCATCATGGGGTTTTATTATCCCACAGTGGAGTTTAGGTTAAGTTAGGTAAGATTTGTCAGGAAACATGACAAGTGTTTCCTGACGTGAGTGTTTATCACCCACAATGGGGCTTTAAGAGATACTTAACAAAATCTAACTGCCCTCCGTCGTAGTCCGTCACGGTCCGCCGTGGTCGTGTGTTATATATAGTTACAACCAACAAATAAATAATAATGGGATCAACATGTGACAAGTATACAGACAGGTAATTATATTATACAAGCCAGTTGCATTAGTTATTAGTCTTAATTCAATGAATTACAGCCTTTTACAGGGGAAAAGCCTCATTTTCTCGCCTCGAGCCATTTTCATAATTATATATACATATATTTACCAGACTATTTTCTAACCGGTGCAAAACTGCTTATTTGATGTGACGAAAAATTAATTAACCTTTTAAAAATTTATTTTAATTCCTCATTATCTCTCCCTCTCTCTCTCTCATCTTCCTACACTCCCTCTCTTTCCTCTGGTTCTACCATTTCCCTCCGTTCTTTCCTCTTCCTCTCTTAGGGAATTATTGCAAAAGGGACGTGCAAGTAAAGGGGAGAGAGAGAATGCATGAGGATTATGAGGGAGACTGTGGGAAGGTGGAAAGGAGAGGGAGGGAGACTGTGGGAAGGTGGAAGGGAGAGGGAGACTGTGGGAAGGTTGAAGGGAGAGGGAGGGAGGGAGATAGCGAAGGAGGAGAGAGATGTTAGAAGTTATGCCGGAGAAGTATTTGATATAATCTGAAATTTTTCCACTACAGCCAAGCATAGATGAGGCGAGGGTGAGGAAGAGTGAGAGGAAAGAGGAAAAGAGAAGGTGAGGGAGATAAAGAGATATAGAGTAGCATGGGGAAATCTACCACAATCCACCATAATACAAAGTGGAAAGAGTCGACTGGGTGATAGACCACATTCATGACAGGTAATACCATCACCACTATTACTAGTAATCCACCACTTCATCACCACTGGCTACTATCCACCAGTACATCACCACTGGCTACTATCCACCAGTACATCACCACTGGCTACTATCCATCACTACATCACCACTGGCTGCTATCCATCACTACATCACCACTGGCTACTATCCACCAGTACATTACCACTGGCTACTATCCATCACTACATCACCACTGGCTACTATCCATTACTACATCACCACTGGCTACTATTCCTCACTACATCACCACTGGCTACTATCCACCAGTACATCACCACTGGCTACTATCCACCACTACATCACCACTGGCTACTATCCATCACATCACCACTGGCTACTATCCACCAGTACATCACCAATGGCTACTATCCATTACTACATCACCACTGGCTGCTATCCACCAGTACATCACCACTGGCTACTATCCACCACTACATCACCACTGGCTACTATCCATCACTACATCACCACTGGCTACTATCCACCAGTACATCACCACTGGCTACTATCCACCAGTACATCACCACTGGCTACTATCCACCAGTACATCACCACTGGCTACTATCCATTACTACATCACCACTGGCTACTATCCACCAGTACATCACCACTGGCTACTATCCACCAGTACATCACCACTGGCTACTATCCACCAGTACATCACCACTGGCTACTATCCATCACTACATCACCACTGGCTACTATCCACCAGTACATCACCACTGGCTGCTATCCACCAGTACACCACTGGCTACTATCCACCACTACATCACCACTGGCTATTATCCACCACTTCCAATACTAGTGTATTATTACCACGACTGAGCTGACGGAGTATCGAGGCTGTCAGACACAAGTGTAACACTACTGGACAACACTTGGTCAGTCATTCACAAGTGTATGCTTGTATTACTCTCTAAATTATTATTATTAATCAAATTAAACTGTAAACCACAAGAGTTACATTAGTCTAAAACGTTGAGTCGGGCGGCTGCGTCCAGTTTCCCTGTAATTTATGACTGCAAATGTTTAATTGATAGCTGTGCCGTGGAGTTTTAATGTCCGCACATTACAAAAAAAAAAAGATGTTTGGGTATAATTGGCCTTTAGAATAAACATAAAAGAAATCATTTCAAAATACTGCCGCCAACGTGAGTTATTATAAGCTAACTTAAGTTAAACTAAGGTAAGTTAAGCTAACTTATTAATTAAAGGATGAACAGCAGTATTTACAGAGTGTAGTTGTCATCTCTCCTTCACTAAGTTATCAACTATGTGGTGAAGGTCAGTTTGTGTGTTACTTACGAGACATTGTTCTTGTTAATAGTGTTGGAACTGACCAGCGAGTCACGTGACGGAATACTGGCCAATCATTGGCTAGGCATATATTTTACCAAATACATTTTGTCTCTCATAAAAAATAATCTTGTTGCTAATATCTCCCCAAAAACAATTTGAACGTGAAATAACTAATTCTTCCCGGCTATGGATAGATTGCTTGTGTTATAGAAATGGAAATAAATCATTTTTTTTTTTTTTACTTTTAGGCAGCCAACAGTGATTTTTTTTCTCGTGTCACACAAAGTGGTCAGCAAAGCCAACACATAATTGACATTATTCAGAGATATAAAGAACTTATAGCAAAAATATCATGACATATCGTTGTTGAAACCTCAAATATTTATTTGAACGAAATGGTTATGCAAGATATCTGAATAAACACTTATAATTCAAGCAAAGAAGAGGATGTGTCAGGCCCCGGCCATGAGGTAAGTGAGTTGATGTTGTGTATTATTGTCGTATATGTGAGGGACTGCTGCTTGTTCCTCGCTGTAACAACATGATCACATACACAGGGAGCAACTGAGAGTTGGTGCTGCACTCTTAAACAAACTAACTCAGTGTTGGAAGCTCATGACGTGAGATAATATGACAATGATGAGATGTATTGGTGTTTGTGGCAGCGTCAGTCGCACCTTCCAACACTTGATGGTGTCTAACTAATATTATGACCAGTGTTGTTGACCAACACAACGTTATACATGTAACACCATAACGTTATACATGTAACACCATAACGTTATACATGTAACACCATAACATTATACATGTAACACCATAACATTATACATGTAACACCATAACATTGTACATGTAACACCATAACATTATACATGTAACACCATAGCATTATACATGTAACACCATAACATTATACATGTAACACCATAACATTATACATGTAACACCATAACATTATACATGTAACACCATAACATTGTACATGTAACACCATAACATTATACATGTAACACCATAGCATTATACATGTAACACCATAACGTTATACATGTAACACCATAACATTATACATGTAACACCATAACGTTATACATGTAACACCATAACATTATACATGTAACACCATAACATTATACATGTAACACCATAACATTATACATGTAACACCATAACATTATACATGTAACACCATAACATTATACATGTAACACCATAACGTTATACATGTAACACCATAACATTATACATGTAACACCATAACGTTATACATGTAACACCATAACATTATACATGTAACACCATAACATTATACATGTAACACCATAACATTATACATGTAACACCATAACTCTTAACATGAATGACAATAATTGGTAAAATTGATTGCTGGAAGTGATTGATGGTATTGATTCTTCAAACAGACACTAGACATATACTGGAGTGGAATATTATTGATGTCATCAGTGACACACTCCATCCCTCCCTTCCTACTTCCCCTCCACCCTCCCTCACTCCTTCCTTCACTCCCTCTTTCACTCTCTGCCTCACTTCCTCCTTTACTCCCTCACTCCTTCACTCCCTCTCTCCTTCCTCCTGGTGGCTGCGCCACTGTATGGCGCAGAGTATTGTAAGGATGGTTGTTCATACCGTGAAGAACTATTGTCATGCCACTACCATCACCACTACCACCACTACTATCCTACCATCACCACTACCATCCTACCACTATAACCACTACCATCACCACTACCATCCTACCATCATAACCACTACCATCCTACCACCATCACCACTACCATCCTAACACCATCACCACTGCCATCCTACCACCAACACCACTACCATCCTACCACCATCACCACTACCATAATACCACCATCACCACTGCCATCCTACCACCAACACCACTACCATCCTACCACCATCACCACTACCATAATACCACCATCACCACTACCATCCTACCACCATCACCACTACCACTACCACCATCATCATTATCATCAGTAATGTTGGTAGCGTGTTATTGATCGTATCCTCATTATCGCTTCCTCTCCCCTACTCCCTTTCTCCCCTACTCCCTCTCCCTCCATCCTCTCCCTCCTCTCTTTCTCCTTCATTTTTGCTCTAATTTCTGATTTCTTTCCTTATCTTTTATGCAAGTGATTTTTTTTTCATTTATTGTGATTCATTTTTGTTGTCTCTTCCATTATTACTGTTTTTCTCTCAGTCTTTGTTTCCTTGTTCTTCTCTCAGTCTTTGTTCCTTGTTCTTCTCTCAGTCTTTGTTCCTTGTTCTTCTCTCAGTCTTTGTTCCTTGTTCTTCTCTCAGTCTTTGTTCCTTGTTCTTCTCTCAGTCTTTGTTCCTTGTTCTTCTCTCAGTCTTTGTTTCCTTGTTCTTCTCTCAGTCTTTGTTCCTTGTTCTTCTCTCAGTCTTTGTTCCTTGTTCTTCTCTCAGTCTTTGTTCCTTGTTCTTCTCTCAGCCTTTGTTCCTTGTTTTTCTCTCAGTCTTTGTTTCCTTGTTCTTCTCTCAGTCTTTGTTTCCTTGTTTTTCTCTCAGTCTTTGTTTCCTTGTTTTTCTCTCAGTCTTTGTTTCCTTGTCCTTCTCTCAGTCTTTGTTTCCTTGTTTTTCTCTCAGTCTTTGTTTCCTTGTTCTTCTCTCAGTCTTTGTTTCCTTGTTCTTCTCTCAGTCTTTGTTTACTTGTTCTTCTCTCAGTCTTTGTTTCCTTGTTCTTCTCTCAGTCTTTGTTTCCTTGTTCTTCTCTCAGTCTTTGTTTCCTTGTTTTTCTCTCAGTCTTTGTTTCCTTGTTTTTCTCTCAGTCTTTGTTTCCTTGTCCTTCTCTCAGTCTTTGTTTCCTTGTTTTTCTCTCAGTCTTTGTTTCCTTGTTCTTCTCTCAGTCTTTGTTTCCTTGTTCTTCTCTCAGTCTTTGTTTCCTTGTTCTTCTCTCAGTCTTTGTTTCCTTGTTCTTCTCTCAGTCTTTGTTTACTTGTTCTTCTCTCAGTCTTTGTTTCCTTGTCCTTCTCTCAGTCTTTGTTTCCTTGTCCTTCTCTCAGTCTTTGTTTCCTTGTTCTTCTCTCAGTCTTTGTTTACTTGTCCTTCTCTCAGTCTTTGTTTCCTTGTTCTTCTCTCAGTCTTTGTTTACTTGTTCTTCTCTCAGTCTTTGTTTCCTTGTTTTTCTCTCAGTCTTTGTTTCCTTGTCCTTCTCTCAGTCTTTGTTTCCTTGTTTTTCTCTCAGTCTTTGTTTCCTTGTTCTTCTCTCAGTCTTTGTTTCCTTGTTCTTCTCTCAGTCTTTGTTTACTTGTTCTTCTCTCAGTCTTTGTTTCCTTGTCCTTCTCTCAGTCTTTGTTTCCTTGTCCTTCTCTCAGTCTTTGTTTCCTTGTTCTTCTCTCAGTCTTTGTTTCCTTGTCCTTCTCTCAGTCTTTGTTTCCTTGTTCTTCTCTCAGTCTTTGTTTACTTGTCCTTCTCTCAGTCTTTGTTTCCTTGTTCTTCTCTCAGTCTTTGTTTACTTGTTCTTCTCTCAGTCTTTGTTTCCTTGTTCTTCTCTCAGTCTTTGTTTACTTGTCCTTCTCTCAGTCTTTGTTTCCTTGTTCTTCTCTCAGTCTTTGTTTCCTTGTTCTTCTCTCAGTCTTTGTTTACTTGTTCTTCTCTCAGTCTTTGTTTCCTTGTCCTTCTCTCAGTCTTTGTTTCCTTGTCCTTCTCTCAGTCTTTGTTTCCTTGTTCTTCTCTCAGTCTTTGTTTACTTGTCCTTCTCTCAGTCTTTGTTTCCTTGTTCTTCTCTCAGTCTTTGTTTACTTGTTCTTCTCTCAGTCTTTGTTTCCTTGTTCTTCTCTCAGTCTTTGTTTACTTGTCCTTCTCTCAGTCTTTGTTTCCTTGTTCTTCTCTCAGTCTTTGTTTACTTGTTCTTCTCTCAGTCTTTGTTTCCTTGTTCTTCTCTCAGTCTTTGTTTACTTGTCCTTCTCTCAGTCTTTGTTTCCTTGTTCTTCTCTCAGTCTTTGTTTACTTGTTCTTCTCTCAGTCTTTGTTTCCTTGTTCTTCTCTCAGTCTTTGTTTACTTGTCCTTCTCTCAGTCTTTGTTTCCTTGTTCTTCTCTCAGTCTTTGTTTACTTGTTCTTCTCTCAGTCTTTGTTTCCTTGTTCTTCTCTCAGTCTTTGTTTACTTGTCCTTCTCTCAGTCTTTGTTTCCTTGTTCTTCTCTCAGTCTTTGTTTACTTGTTCTTCTCTCAGTCTTTGTTTCCTTGTTCTTCTCTCAGTCTTTGTTTACTTGTCCTTCTCTCAGTCTTTGTTTCCTTGTTCTTCTCTCAGTCTTTGTTTCCTTGTTCTTCTCTCAGTCTTTGTTTCCTTGTTCTTCTCTCAGTCTTTGTTTACTTGTTCTTCTCTCAGTCTTTGTTTACTTGTCCTTCTCTCAGTCTTTGTTTCCTTGTTCTTCTCTCAGTCTTTGTTTACTTGTTCTTCTCTCAGTCTTTGTTTACTTGTCCTTCTCTTCTTCTCTCAGTCTTTGTTTACTTGTTCTTCTCTCAGTCTTTGTTTACTTGTTCTTCTCTCAGTCTTTGTTTCCTTGTTCTTCTCTCAGTCTTTGTTTACTTGTTCTTCTCTCAGTCTTTGTTTACTTGTCCTTCTCTCAGTCTTTGTTTCCTTGTTCTTCTCTCAGTCTTTGTTTACTTGTTCTTCTCTCAGTCTTTGTTTCCTTGTTCTTCTCTCAGTCTTTGTTTCCTTGTCCTTCTCTCAGTCTTTGTTTCCTTGTTCTTCTCTCAGTCTTTGTTTACTTGTCCTTCTCTCAGTCTTTGTTTCCTTGTCCTTCTCTCAGTCTTTGTTTCCTTGTTCTTCTCTCAGTCTTTGTTTACTTGTCCTTCTCTCAGTCTTTGTTTCCTTGTTCTTCTCTCAGTCTTTGTTTACTTGTCCTTCTCTCAGTCTTTGTTTCCTTGTTCTTCTCTCAGTCTTTGTTTCCTTGTTCTTCTCTCAGTCTTTGTTTCCTTGTTCTTCTCTCAGTCTTTGTTTACTTGTTCTTCTCTCAGTCTTTGTTTCCTTGTCCTTCTCTCAGTCTTTGTTTACTTGTCCTTCTCTCAGTCTTTGTTTACTTGTTCTTCTCTCAGTTCTTCTCTCATTCTTCCTCAGGCTTCTGCTTCTACGTTTCTCATCTTTTCTCTCTTCTTTAATCTTCTCTCCTAGTTCTCTTCTTCTGATTCTATAATTATCTTCTGCTTTGTCCTCCTCTCCCCTTTCTCCTCCTCCATCTCCAACTCCTCCTCCATCACTACCTCGTCCTCCACCTCCTCCTCCACCACCACTTTCACCACTACCTCCACCTTCTCCACCTCCTCCTCCACCACCACTTTCACCACTACCTCCACCTTCTCCACCTCCTCCTCCACCACCACTTTCACCACTACCTCCACCTTCTCCACCTCCTCCTCCACCACCACTTTCACCACTACCTCCACCTTCTCCACCTCCTCCTCCACCACCACTTTCACCACTACCTCCACCTTCTCCACCTCCTCCTCCACCACCACTTTCACCACTACCTCCACCTTCTCCACCTCCTCCTCCACCACCACTTTCACCACTACCTCCACCTTCTCCACCTCCTCCTCCACCACCACTTTCACCACTACCTCCACCTTCTCCACCTCCTCCTCCACCACCACTTTCACCACTACCTCCACCTTCTCCACCTCCTCCTCCACCACCACTTTCACCACTACCTCCACCTTCTCCACCTCCTCCTCCACCACCACTTTCACCACTACCAACACCACTTTCACCACTACCTCCACCTTCTCCACCTCCTCCTCCACCACCACTTTCACCACTACCTCCACCTTCTCCACCTCCTCCTCCACCACCACTTTCACCACTACCAACACCACTTTCACCACTACCACCACCTTCTCCACCTCCTCCTCCTCCACCACCACTTTCACCACTACCACCAACACTTTCACCACTACCACCACCTTCTCCACCTCCTCCTCCTCCACCACCACTTTCACCACTACCACCACCACTTTCACCACTACCTCCACCTTCTCCACCTCCTCCTCCACCACCACTTTCACCACTACCTCCACCTTCTCCACCTCCTCCTCCACCACCACTTTCACCACTACCACCACCTTCTCCACCTCCTCCTCCTCCACCACCACTTTCACCACTACCACCACCACTTTCACCACTACCACCACCTTCTCCACCTCCTCCTCCTCCACCACCACTTTCACCACTACCACCACCACTTTCACCACTACCTCCACCTTCTCCACCTCCTCCTCCACCACCACTTTCACCACTACCACCACCACTTTCACCACTACCTCCACCTTCTCCACCTCCTCCTCCACCACCACTTTCACCACTACCACCACCACTTTCACCACTACCACCACCTTCTCCACCTCCTCCTCCTCCACCACCACTTTCACCACTACCTCCACCTTCTCCACCTCCTCCACCTTCTCCACCTCCTCCTCCACCACCACTTTCACCACTACCACCACCACTTTCACCACTACCTCCACCTTCTCCACCTCCTCCTCCACCACCACTTTCACCACTACCACCACCACTTTCACCACTACCTCCACCTTCTCCACCTCCTCCTCCACCACCACTTTCACCACTACCACCACCACTTTCACCACTACCACCACCTTCTCCACCTCCTCCTCCTCCACCACCACTTTCACCACTACCTCCACCTTCTCCACCTCCTCCTCCACCACCACTTTCACCACTACCTCCACCTTCTCCACCTCCTCCTCCACCACCACTTTCACCACTACCTCCACCTTCTCCACCTCCTCCTCCACCACCACTTTCACCACTACCTCCACCTTCTCCACCTCCTCCTCCACCACCACTTTCACCACTACCACCACCACTTTCACCACTACCTCCACCTTCTCCACCTCCTCCTCCACCACCACTTTCACCACTACCACCACCACTTTCACCACTACCACCACCTTCTCCACCTCCTCCTCCTCCACCACCACTTTCACCACTACCTCCACCTTCTCCACCTCCTCCACCTTCTCCACCTCCTCCTCCACCACCACTTTCACCACTACCACCACCACTTTCACCACTACCTCCACCTTCTCCACCTCCTCCTCCACCACCACTTTCACCACTACCACCACCACTTTCACCACTACCTCCACCTTCTCCACCTCCTCCTCCACCACCACTTTCACCACTACCACCACCACTTTCACCACTACCACCACCTTCTCCACCTCCTCCTCCTCCACCACCACTTTCACCACTACCTCCACCTTCTCCACCTAATCCTCCACCACCACTTTCACCACTACCTCCACCTTCTCCACCTCCTCCTCCACCACCACTTTCACCACTACCTCCACCTTCTCCACCTCCTCCTCCACCACCACTTTCACCACTACCTCCACCTTCTCCACCTCCTCCTCCACCACCACTTTCACCACTACCACCACCACTTTCACCACTACCTCCACCTTCTCCACCTCCTCCTCCACCACCACTTTCACCACTACCTCCACCTTCTCCACCTCCTCCTCCACCACCACTTTCACCACTACCACCACCACTTTCACCACTACCTCCACCTTCTCCACCTCCTCCTCCACCACCACTTTCACCACTACCACCACCACTTTCACCACTACCACCACCTTCTCCACCTCCTCCTCCTCCACCACCACTTTCACCACTACCTCCACCTCCTCCACCTTCTCCACCTCCTCCTCCACCACCACTTTCACCACTACCACCACCACTTTCACCACTACCTCCACCTTCTCCACCACCACTTTCACCACTACCACCACCACTTTCACCACTACCTCCACCTTCTCCACCTCCTCCTCCACCACCACTTTCACCACTACCACCACCACTTTCACCACTACCACCACCTTCTCCACCTCCTCCTCCACCACAACTTTCACCACTACCTCCACCTTCTCCACCTCCTCCTCCACCACCACTTTCACCACTACCTCCACCTTCTCCACCTCCTCCTCCACCACCACTTTCACCACTACCTCCACCTTCTCCACCTCCTCCTCCACCACCACTTTCACCACTACCTCCACCTTCTCCACCTCCTCCTCCACCACCACTTTCACCACTACCACCACCACTTTCACCACTACCTCCACCTTCTCCACCTCCTCCTCCACCACCACTTTCACCACTACCTCCACCTTCTCCACCTCCTCCTCCACCACCACTTTCACCACTACCACCACCACTTTCACCACTACCACCACCTTCTCCACCTCCTCCTCCTCCACCACCACTTTCACCAGTACCTCCACCTTCTCCACCTCCTCCACCTTCTCCACCTCCTCCTCCACCACCACTTTCACCACTACCACCACCACTTTCACCACTACCTCCACCTTCTCCACCTCCTCCTCCACCACCACTTTCACCACTACCACCACCACTTTCACCACTACCTCCACCTTCTCCACCTCCTCCTCCACCACCACT
>NC_091316.1:1628132-1738132 GCF_038502225.1 Cherax quadricarinatus
ACGCAGGAGGGAGAGATATATCATAATCTACACTTGGAAAATCTTGGAAGGAATGGTCCCAAATCTGCACACAGAAATCACTCCCTACGAAAGTAAAAGACTGGGCAGGCGATGCAAAATGCCCCCAATAAAAAGTAGGGGCGCCATTAGTACACTAAGAGAAAACACCATAAGTGTCCGGGGCCCAAAACTGTTCAACAGCCTCCCATCAAGCATTAGGGGAATTGCCAATAAACCCCTGGCTGCCTTCAAGAGAGAGCTGGACAGATACCTAAAGTCAGTGCCGGATCAGCAGGGCTGTGGCTCGTACGTTGGACTGCGTGCGGCCAGCAGTAACAGCCTAGTTGATCAGGCCCTGATCCATCGGGAGGCCTGGTCATGGACCGGGCCGCGGGGGCGTTGATCCCCGGAATAACCTCCAGGTAACCTCCAGGTAACCATGTGTATATTTTTAAATATACTCTTAAATATAGTCTTAAATATATATCAAACTATGAGGATCTTAAATATCAGGCTAAGTTTGTGCCAGACATATTGTGCGTTCTATGTTGTGCGTTCTATGTTGTGCGTTCTATGTTGTGTGTTCTATGTTGTGCATTCTATGTTGTGCATTCTATGTTGTGCATTCTATGTTGTGCTTTCTATGTTGTGCATTCTATGTTGTGCATTCTATGTTGTGGATTCTATGTTGTGCATTCTATGTTGTGCATTCTATGTTGTGAATTCTATGTTGTGCTTTCTATGTTGTGCATTCTATGTTGTGCATTCTATGTTGTGCATTCTATGTTGTGCATTCTATGTTGTGCATGCTATGTTGTGCATTCTATGTTGTGCATTCTATGTTGTGCATTCTATGTTGTGCGTTCTATGTTATGTGTTCTATGTTGTGCATTCTATGTTGTGCATTCTATGTTGTGCATTCTATGTTGTGCATTCTATGTTGTGCATTCTATGTTGTGCATTCTATGTTGTGCATTATATGTTGTGCGTTCTATGTTGTGTGTTCTTTGTTGTGCATTCTATGTTGTGCATTCTATGTTGTGCATTCTATGTTGTGCATTCTATGTTGTGCATTCTATGTTGTGCATTCTATGTTGTGCATTCTATGTTGTGCATTCTATGTTGTGCATTCTATGTTGTGCATTCTATGTTGTGCATTCTATGTTGTGCGTTCTATGTTGTGCATTCTATGTTGTGCATGCTATGTTGTGCATTCTATTTTGTGCATTCTATGTTGTGCATTCTATGTTGTGCATTCTATGTTGTGCATTCTATGTTGTGCGTTCTATGTTGTGCATTCTATGTTGTGCATTCTATGTTGTGCATTCTATGTTGTGCGTTCTATGTTGTGCATTCTATGTTGTGCATTCTATGTTGTGCATTCTATGTTGTGCATTCTAATTGTGCGTTCTATGTTGTGCGTTCTATGTTGTGTGTTCTATGTTGTGTGTTCTATGTTGTGCATTCTATGTTGTGTGTTCTATGTTATGTGTTCTATGTTTTGTGTTCTGTGTTGTGTGTTCTATGTTGTGCGTTCTATGTTGTGTGTTCTATGTTGTGCATTCTATGTTGTGTGTTCTATGTTATGTGTTCTATGTTGTGTGTTCTATGTTGTGTGTTCTATGTTGTGCGTTCTATGTTGTGTGTTCTATGTTGTGCATTCTATGTTGTGTGTTCTATGTTATGTGTTCTATGTTGTGTGTTCTATGTTGTGTGTTTTATGTTGTGTGTTCTATGTTGTGTGTTTTATGTTGTGCGTTCTGTTGTGTGTTCTATGTTGTGCATTATATGTTGTGTGTTCTATGTTATGTGTTCTATGTTGTGTGTTCTATGTTGTGTGTTCTTTGTTGTGCATTCTATGTTGTGCATTCTATGTTGTGTGTTCTATGTTATGTGTTCTATGTTGTGTGTTCTATGTTGTGTGTTCTATGTTGTGTGTTCTATGTTATGTGTTCTATGTTATGTGTTCTGTGTTGTGTGTTCTATGTTATGTGTTCTATGTTATGTGTTCTGTTATGTGTTCTATGTTGTGTGTTCTATGTTATGTGTTCTATGTTATGTGTTCTATGTTATGTGTTCTATGTTGTGTGTTTTATGTTGTGCGTTCTGTTGTGTGTTCTATGTTGTGCATTATATGTTGTGTGTTCTATGTTATGTGTTCTATGTTGTGTGTTCTATGTTGTGTGTTCTTTGTTGTGCATTCTATGTTGTGCATTCTATGTTGTGTGTTCTATGTTATGTGTTCTATGTTGTGTGTGCTATGTTGTGTGTTCTATGTTGTGTGTTCTATGTTATGTGTTCTATGTTATGTGTTCTGTGTTGTGTGTTCTATGTTATGTGTTCTATGTTATGTGTTCTGTTATGTGTTCTATGTTGTATGTTCTATGTTATGTGTTCTATGTTATGTGTTCTATGTTATGTGTTCTATATTGTGTGTTCTATGTTATGTGTTCTATGTTATGTGTTCTATGTTATGTGTTCTGTTATGTGTTCTATGTTGTATGTTCTATGTTATGTGTTCTATGTTATGTGTTCTATGTTATGTGTTCTATGTTGTGTGTTCTATATTATGTGTTCTATGTTATGTGTTCTATGTTGTGTGTTCTATGTTATGTGTTCTATATTGTGTGTTCTATGTTATGTGTTCTATATTGTATGTTCTATGTTATGTGTTCTATATTGTGTGTTCTATGTTATGTGTTCTATGTTGTGTGTTCTATGTTGTGTGTTCTATGTTATGTGTTCTATGTTGTGTGTTCTATGTTATGTGTTCTATATTGTGTGTTCTATGTTATGTGTTCTATATTGTATGTTCTATGTTATGTGTTCTATGTTGTGTGTTCTATGTTATGTGTTCTATGTTGTGTGTTCTATGTTATGTGTTCTATGTTGTATGTTCTATGTTATGTGTTCTATATTGTGTGTTCTATGTTATGTGTTCTATATTGTATGTTCTATGTTATGTGTTCTATGTTGTGTGTTCTATGTTGTGTGTTCTATGTTATGTGTTCTATATTGTATGTTCTATGTTATGTGTTCTATATTGTATGTTCTATGTTATGTGTTCTATGTTATGTGTTCTATGTTGTGTGTTCTATGTTATGTGTTCTATATTGTATGTTCTATGTTATGTGTTCTATATTGTGTGTTCTATGTTATGTGTTCTATGTTGTGTGTTCTATGTTATGTGTTCTGTTATGTGTTCTATGTTGTATGTTCTATGTTATGTGTTCTATGTTATGTGTTCTATGTTATGTGTTCTATGTTGTGTGTTCTATATTATGTGTTCTATGTTATGTGTTCTATGTAATACACTGATTGGAAATCAATAATGTAAGTGGTGTCATAAACTTACATATAGTCTGGGAGATATATGGCTCTAGAAATGTATATCTCGGTGTATATATCACTGATATGTATGTACGGAGAGAGAGAGAGAGAGAGAGAGAGAGAGAGAGAGAGAGAGAGAGAGAGAGAGAGAGAGAGAGAGAGAGAGAGAGAGATAAACTAACATAGAAGTATCCTCGTCAGCACCAGACGTACACAGGTGTTATCACAACACCTATGTGTCATTGCAGCTCAGTTATTGAAGGCAGTAACCAGGTAGACACACCTGTGTTGTTCACAACAGTGTTGTTCACACCAGTGTTGTTTTGGTCTGACACGCTCTTCTTAATGCAATATTTGCAACACTATCAACAGCAGTGTTTTAAGAGTGGGATGCTGGTGTTACTGCAGTGTTGTCAGTAAGCTGGTGTTGGTCAGTGTTGTCAGTGTGCTAGTGTTGGTCAGTGTTGTCAGTGTGCTATTGTTGTCAGTGTGCTAGTGTTGTTCAGTGTTGTCGGCGTGATGGTGTTGGTCAGTGTTGGTTGGTGGTACAATCAGTGATGCTTACAGTGTTGTCAGTGTGCTGATATTGGTCAGTGTTGGTTGACGGTACAATCAGTGATGTTGACAGTGTTGTCAGTGTTCTGGTGTTGGTCAGTGTTGGTTGGTGGTACAACCAGTGATGCTGACAGTGTTGTCAGTGTGCTGGTGTTGGTCAGTGTTGGTTGGTGGTACAATCAGTGATGCTGACAGTGTTGTCAGTGTGCTGGTGTTGGTCAGTGTTGGTTGGTGGTACAATCAGTGATGCTGACAGTGTTGTCAGTGTACTGGTGTTGGTCAGTGTTGGTTGGTGGTACAATCAGTGATGCTGACAGTGTTGTCAGTGTGCTGGTGTTGGTCAGTGTTGGTTGGTGGTACAATCAGTGATGCTGACAGTGTTGTCAGTGTGCTGGTGTTGGTCAGTGTTGGTTGGTGGTATAATCAGTGATGCTGACAGTGTTGTCAGTGTGCTGGTGTTGGTCAGTGTTGGTTGGTGGTACAATCAGTGATGCCGACAGTGTTGTCAGTGTGCTGGTGTTGGTCAGTGTTGGTTGGTGGTACAATCAGTGATGCTGACAGTGTTGTCAGTGTGCTGGTGTTGGTCAGTGTTGGTTGGTGGTACAATCAGTGATGCTGACAGTGTTGTCAGTGTGCTGGTGTTGGTCAGTGTTGGTTGGTGGTACAATCAGTGATGCTGACAGTGTTGTCAGTGTGCTGGTGTTGGTCAGTGTTGGTTGGTGGTACAATCAGTGATGCTGACAGTGTTGTCAGTGTGCTGGTGTTGGTCAGTGTTGGTTGGTGGTACAATCAGTGATGCTGACAGTGTTGTCAGTGTGCTGGTATTGTTCAGTGTTGGTTGATGGTACAATCAGTGATGCTGACAGTGTTGTCAGTGAGCTGGTGTTGGTCAGTGTTGGTTGGTGGTACAATCAGTGATGCTGACAGTGTTGTCAGTGTGCTGGTATTGGTCAGTGTTGGTTGGTGGTACAATCAGTGATGCTGACAGTGTTGTCAGTGTGCTGGTGTTGGTCATTGTTGGTTGATGGTACAATCAGTGATGCTGACAGTGTTGTCAGTGTGCTGGTGTTGGTCAGTGTTGGTTGGTGGTACAATCAGTGATGCTGACAGTGTTGTCAGTGTGCTGGTACTGGTCAGTGTTGGTTGATGGTACAATCAGTGATGCTGACAGTGTTGTCAGTGTGCTGGTATTGGTCAGTGTTGGTTGATGGTACAATCAGTGATGCTGACAGTGTTGTCAGTGTGCTGGTGTTGGTCAGTGTTGGTTGGTGGTACAATCAGTGATGCTGACAGTGTTGTCAGTGTGATGGTATTGGTCAGTGTTGGTTGGTGGTACAATCAGTGATGCTGACAGTGTTGTCAGTGTGCTGGTGGTGGCCAGTGTTGGTTGGTGGTACAATCAGTGATGCTGACAGTGTTGTCAGTGTGATGGTATTGGTCAGTGTTGGTTGGTGGTACAATCAGTGATGCTGACAGTGTTGTCAGTGTGCTGGTGTTGGTCAGTGTTGGTTGGTGGTACAATCAGTGATGCTGACAGTGTTGTCAGTGTGCTGGTGTTGGTCAGTGTTGGTTGGTGGTACAATCAGTGATGCTGACAGTGTTGTCAGTGTGCTGGTGTTGGTCAGTGTTGGTTGGTGGTACAATCAGTGATGCTGACAGTGTTGTCAGTGTGCTGGTGTTGGTCAGTGTTGGTTGGTGGTACAATCAGTGATGCTGACAGCGTTGTCAGTGTGCTGGTGTTGGTCAGTGTTGGATGGTGGTACAATCAGTGATGCTGACAGTGTTGTCAGTGTGCTGGTGTTGGTCAGTGTTGGTTGGTGGTACAATCAGTGATGCTGACAGTGTTGTCAGTGTGCTGGTGTTGGTCAGTGTTGGCTGGTGGTACAATCAGTGATGCTGACAGTGTTGTCAGTGTGCTGGTGTTGGTCAGTGTTGGCTGGTGGTACAATCAGTGATGCTGACAGTGTTGTCAGTGTGCTGGTGTTGGTCAGTGTTGGCTGGTGGTACAATCAGTGATGCTGACAGTGTTGTCAGTGTGCTGGTGTTGGTCAGTGTTGGTTGGTGGTACAATCAGTGATGCTGACAGTGTTGTCAGTGTGCTGGTGTTGGTCAGTGTTGGTTGGTGGTACAATCAGTGATGCTGACAGTGTTGTCAGTGTGCTGGTATTGGTCAGTGTTGGTTGGTGGTACAATCAGTGATGCTGACAGTGTTGTTAGTGTGCTGGTGTTGGTCAGTGTTGGTTGGTGGTACAATCAGTGATGCTGACAGTGTTGTCAGTGTGCTGGTGTTGGTCAGTGTTGGTTGGTGGTACAATCAGTGATGCTGACAGTGTTGTCAGTGTGCTGGTGTTGGTCAGTGTTGGTTGGTGGTACAATCAGTGATGCTGACAGTGTTGTCAGTGTGCTGGTATTGGTCAGTGTTGGTTGGTGGTACAATCAGTGATGCTGACAGTGTTGTCAGTGTGCTGGTGTTGGTCAGTGTTGGTTGGTGGTACAATCAGTGATGCTGACAGTGTTGTCAGTGTGCTGGTGTTGGTCAGTGTTGGTTGGTGGTACAATCAGTGATGCTGACAGTGTTGTCAGTGTGCTGGTGTTGGTCAGTGTTGGTTGGTGGTACAATCAGTGATGCTGACAGTGTTGTCAGTGTGCTGGTGTTGGTCAGTGTTGGTTGGTGGTACAATCAGTGATGCTGACAGTGTTGTCAGTGTGCTGGTGTTGGTCAGTGTTGGTTGGTGGTACAACCAGTGATGCTGACAGTGTTGTCAGTGTGCTGGTGTTGGTCAGTGTTGGTTGGTGGTACAATCAGTGATGCTGACAGTGTTGTCAGTGTGCTGGTGTTGGTCAGTGTTGGTTGGTGGTACAATCAGTGATGCTGACAGTGTTGTCAGTGTGCTGGTGTTGGTCAGTGTTGGTTGGTGGTACAATCAGTGATGCTGACAGTGTTGTCAGTGTGCTGGTGTTGGTCAGTGTTGGTTGGTGGTACAATCAGTGATGCTGACAGTGTTGTCAGTGTGCTGGTGTTGGTCAGTGTTGGTTGGTGGTACAATCAGTGATGCTGATAGTGTTGTCAGTGTGCTGGTATTGGTCAGTGTTGGTTGGTGGTACAATCAGTGATGCTGACAGTGTTGTCAGTGTGCTGGTGTTGGTCAGTGTTGGTTGGTGGTACAATCAGTGATGCTGACAGTGTTGCCAGTGTGCTGGTGTTGGTCAGTGTTGGTTGGTGGTACAATCAGTGATGCTGACAGTGTTGTCAGTGTGCTGGTATTGGTCAGTGTTGGTTGGTGGTACAATCAGTGATGCTGACAGTGTTGTCAGTGTACTGGTGTTGGTCAGTGTTGGTTGGTGGTACAATCAGTGATGCTGACAGTGTTGTCAGTGTGCTGGTGTTGGTCAGTGTTGGTTGGTGGTACAATCAGTGATGCTGACAGTGTTGTCAGTGTACTGGTGTTGATCAGTGTTGGTTGGTGGTACAATCAG
The DNA here is from genome assembly GCF_038502225.1 of Cherax quadricarinatus. Taxonomy (NCBI): domain Eukaryota; kingdom Metazoa; phylum Arthropoda; class Malacostraca; order Decapoda; family Parastacidae; genus Cherax; species Cherax quadricarinatus. Next base: position 1,635,495 of record NC_091316.1, read on the forward strand.
TGATGCTGACAGTGTTGTCAGTGTGCTGGTGTTGGTCAGTGTTGGTTGGTGGTACAATCAGTGATGCTGACAGTGTTGTCAGTGTGCTGGTATTGGTCAGTGTTGGTTGGTGGTACAATCAGTGATGCTGACAGTGTTGTCAGTGTGCTGGTGTTGGTCAGTGTTGGTTGGTGGTACAATCAGTGATGCTGACAGTGTTGTCAGTGTGCTGGTGTTGGTCAGTGTTGGTTGGTGGTACAATCAGTGATGCTGACAGTGTTGTCAGTGTGCTGGTGTTGGTCAGTGTTGGTTGGTGGTACAATCAGTGATGCTGACAGTGTTGTCAGTGTGCTGGTGTTGGTCAGTGTTGGTTGGTGGTACAATCAGTGATGCTGACAGTGTTGTCAGTGTGCTGGTGTTGGTCAGTGTTGGTTGGTGGTACAATCAGTGATGCTGACAGTGTTGTCAGTGTGCTGGTGTTGGTCAGTGTTGGTTGGTGGTACAATCAGTGATGCTGACAGTGTTGTCAGTGTGCTGGTGTTGGTCAGTGTTGGTTGGTGGTACAATCAGTGATGCTGACAGTGTTGTCAGTGTGCTGGTATTGGTCAGTGTTGGTTGGTGGTACAATCAGTGATGCTGACAGTGTTGTCAGTGTGCTGGTGTTGGTCAGTGTTGGTTGGTGGTACAATCAGTGATGCTGACAGTGTTGTCAGTGTGCTGGTGTTGGTCAGTGTTGGTTGGTGGTACAATCAGTGATGCTGACAGTGTTGTCAGTGTGCTGGTGTTGGTCAGTGTTGGTTGGTGGTACAATCAGTGATGCTGACAGTGTTGTCAGTGTGCTGGTGTTGGTCAGTGTTGGCTGGTGGTACAATCAGTGATGCTGACAGTGTTGTCAGTGTGCTGGTGTTGGTCAGTGTTGGCTGGTGGTACAATCAGTGATGCTGACAGTGTTGTCAGCGTGCTGGTGTTGGTCAGTGTTGGTTGGTGGTACAATCAGTGATGCTGACAGTGTTGTCAGTGTGCTGGTGTTGGTCAGTGTTGGTTGGTGGTACAATCAGTGATGCTGACAGTGTTGTCAGTGTGCTGGTGTTGGTCAGTGTTGGTTGGTGGTACAATCAGTGATGCTGACAGTGTTGTCAGTGTGCTGGTGTTGGTCAGTGTTGGTTGGTGGTACAATCAGTGATGCTGACAGTGTTGTCAGTGTGCTGGTGTTGGTCAGTGTTGGTTGGTGGTACAATCAGTGATGCTGACAGTGTTGTCAGTGTGCTGGTGTTGGTCAGTGTTGGTTGGTGGTACAATCAGTGATGCTGACAGTGTTGTCAGTGTGCTGGTGTTGGTCAGTGTTGGTTGGTGGTACAATCAGTGATGCTGACAGTGTTGTCAGTGTGCTGGTGTTGGTCAGTGTTGGTTGGTGGTACAATCAGTGATGCTGACAGTGTTGTCAGTGTGCTGGTGTTGGTCAGTGTTGGTTGGTGGTACAATCAGTGATGCTGACAGTGTTGTCAGTGTGCTGGTGTTGGTCAGTGTTGGTTGGTGGTACAATCAGTGATGCTGACAGTGTTGTCAGTGTGCTGGTGTTGGTCAGTGTTGGCTGGTGGTACAATCAGTGATGCTGACAGTGTTGTCAGTGTGCTGGTGTTGGTCAGTGTTGGCTGGTGGTACAATCAGTGATGCTGACAGTGTTGTCAGTGTGCTGGTGTTGGTCATTGTTGGCTGGTGGTACAATCAGTGATGCTGACAGTGTTGTCAGTGTGCTGGTGTTGGTCAGTGTTGGCTGGTGGTACAATCAGTGATGCTGACAGTGTTGTCAGTGTGCTGGTGTTGGTCAGTGTTGGTTGGTGGTACAATCAGTGATGCTGACAGTGTTGTCAGTGTGCTGGTGTTGGTCAGTGTTGGCTGGTGGTACAATCAGTGATGCTGACAGTGTTGTCAGTGTGCTGGTGTTGGTCAGTGTTGGTTGGTGGTACAATCAGTGATGCTGACAGTGTTGTCAGTGTGCTGGTGTTGGTCAGTGTTGGTTGGTGGTACAATCAGTGATGCTGACAGTGTTGTCAGTGTGCTGGTGTTGGTCAGTGTTGGTTGGTGGTACAATCAGTGATGCTGACAGTGTTGTCAGTGTGCTGGTGTTGGTCAGTGTTGGTTGGTGGTACAATCAGTGATGCTGACAGTGTTGTCAGTGTGCTGGTGTTGGTCAGTGTTGGTTGACGGTACAATCAGTGATGCTGACAGTGTTGTCAGTGTGCTGGTATTGGTCAGTGTTGGTTGGTGGTACAATCAGTGATGCTGACAGTGTTGTCAGTGTGCTGGTATTGGTCAGTGTTGGTTGACGGTACAATCAGTGATGCTGACAGTGTTGTCAGTGTGCTGGTATTGGTCAGTGTTGGTTCACGGTACAATCAGTGATGCTGACAGTGTTGTCAGTATGCTGGTGTTGGTCAGTGTTGGTTGGTGGTACAATCAGTGATGCTGACAGTGTTGTCAGTGTGCTGGTATTGGTCAGTGTTGGTTGACGGTACAATCAGTGATGCTGACAGTATTGTCAGTGTGCTGGTGTTGGTCAGTGTTGGTTGGTGGTACAATCAGTGATGCTGACAGTGTTGTCAGTGTGCTGGTGTTGGTCAGTGTTGGTTGGTGGTACAATCAGTGATGCTGACAGTGTTGTCAGTGTGCTGGTGTTGGTCAGTGTTGGTTGGTGGTACAATCAGTGATGCTGACAGTGTTGTCAGTGTGCTGGTGTTGGTCAGTGTTGGTTGGTGGTACAATCAGTGATGCTGATAGTGTTGTCAGTGTGCTGGTATTGGTCAGTGTTGGTTGGTGGTACAATCAGTGATGCTGACAGTGTTGTCAGTGTGCTGGTGTTGGTCAGTGTTGGTTGGTGGTACAATCAGTGATGCTGACAGTGTTGCCAGTGTGCTGGTGTTGGTCAGTGTTGGTTGGTGGTACAATCAGTGATGCTGACAGTGTTGTCAGTGTGCTGGTATTGGTCAGTGTTGGTTGGTGGTACAATCAGTGATGCTGACAGTGTTGTCAGTGTACTGGTGTTGGTCAGTGTTGGTTGGTGGTACAATCAGTGATGCTGACAGTGTTGTCAGTGTGCTGGTGTTGGTCAGTGTTGGTTGGTGGTACAATCAGTGATGCTGACAGTGTTGTCAGTGTACTGGTGTTGATCAGTGTTGGTTGGTGGTACAATCAGTGATGCTGACAGTGTTGTCAGTGTGCTGGTGTTGGTCAGTGTTGGTTGGTGGTACAATCAGTGATGCTGACAGTGTTGTCAGTGTGCTGGTATTGGTCAGTGTTGGTTGGTGGTACAATCAGTGATGCTGACAGTGTTGTCAGTGTGCTGGTGTTGGTCAGTGTTGGTTGGTGGTACAATCAGTGATGCTGACAGTGTTGTCAGTGTGCTGGTGTTGGTCAGTGTTGGTTGGTGGTACAATCAGTGATGCTGACAGTGTTGTCAGTGTGCTGGTGTTGGTCAGTGTTGGTTGGTGGTACAATCAGTGATGCTGACAGTGTTGTCAGTGTGCTGGTGTTGGTCAGTGTTGGTTGGTGGTACAATCAGTGATGCTGACAGTGTTGTCAGTGTGCTGGTGTTGGTCAGTGTTAGTTGGTGGTACAATCAGTGATGCTGACAGTGTTGTCAGTGTGCTGGTGTTGGTCAGTGTTGGTTGGTGGTACAATCAGTGATGCTGACAGTGTTGTCAGTGTGCTGGTGTTGGTCAGTGTTGGTTGGTGGTACAATCAGTGATGCTGACAGTGTTGTCAGTGTGCTGGTATTGGTCAGTGTTGGTTGGTGGTACAATCAGTGATGCTGACAGTGTTGTCAGTGTGCTGGTGTTGGTCAGTGTTGGTTGGTGGTACAATCAGTGATGCTGACAGTGTTGTCAGTGTGCTGGTGTTGGTCAGTGTTGGTTGGTGGTACAATCAGTGATGCTGACAGTGTTGTCAGTGTGCTGGTGTTGGTCAGTGTTGGTTGGTGGTACAATCAGTGATGCTGACAGTGTTGTCAGTGTGCTGGTGTTGGTCAGTGTTGGCTGGTGGTACAATCAGTGATGCTGACAGTGTTGTCAGTGTGCTGGTGTTGGTCAGTGTTGGCTGGTGGTACAATCAGTGATGCTGACAGTGTTGTCAGCGTGCTGGTGTTGGTCAGTGTTGGTTGGTGGTACAATCAGTGATGCTGACAGTGTTGTCAGTGTGCTGGTGTTGGTCAGTGTTGGTTGGTGGTACAATCAGTGATGCTGACAGTGTTGTCAGTGTGCTGGTGTTGGTCAGTGTTGGTTGGTGGTACAATCAGTGATGCTGACAGTGTTGTCAGTGTGCTGGTGTTGGTCAGTGTTGGTTGGTGGTACAATCAGTGATGCTGACAGTGTTGTCAGTGTGCTGGTGTTGGTCAGTGTTGGTTGGTGGTACAATCAGTGATGCTGACAGTGTTGTCAGTGTGCTGGTGTTGGTCAGTGTTGGTTGGTGGTACAATCAGTGATGCTGACAGTGTTGTCAGTGTGCTGGTGTTGGTCAGTGTTGGTTGGTGGTACAATCAGTGATGCTGACAGTGTTGTCAGTGTGCTGGTGTTGGTCAGTGTTGGTTGGTGGTACAATCAGTGATGCTGACAGTGTTGTCAGTGTGCTGGTGTTGGTCAGTGTTGGTTGGTGGTACAATCAGTGATGCTGACAGTGTTGTCAGTGTGCTGGTGTTGGTCAGTGTTGGTTGGTGGTACAATCAGTGATGCTGACAGTGTTGTCAGTGTGCTGGTGTTGGTCAGTGTTGGTTGGTGGTACAATCAGTGATGCTGACAGTGTTGTCAGTGTGCTGGTGTTGGTCAGTGTTGGCTGGTGGTACAATCAGTGATGCTGACAGTGTTGTCAGTGTGCTGGTGTTGGTCAGTGTTGGCTGGTGGTACAATCAGTGATGCTGACAGTGTTGTCAGTGTGCTGGTGTTGGTCAGTGTTGGCTGGTGGTACAATCAGTGATGCTGACAGTGTTGTCAGTGTGCTGGTGTTGGTCAGTGTTGGCTGGTGGTACAATCAGTGATGCTGACAGTGTTGTCAGTGTGCTGGTGTTGGTCAGTGTTGGTTGGTGGTACAATCAGTGATGCTGACAGTGTTGTCAGTGTGCTGGTGTTGGTCAGTGTTGGCTGGTGGTACAATCAGTGATGCTGACAGTGTTGTCAGTGTGCTGGTGTTGGTCAGTGTTGGTTGGTGGTACAATCAGTGATGCTGACAGTGTTGTCAGTGTGCTGGTGTTGGTCAGTGTTGGTTGGTGGTACAATCAGTGATGCTGACAGTGTTGTCAGTGTGCTGGTGTTGGTCAGTGTTGGTTGGTGGTACAATCAGTGATGCTGACAGTGTTGTCAGTGTGCTGGTGTTGGTCAGTGTTGGTTGGTGGTACAATCAGTGATGCTGACAGTGTTGTCAGTGTGCTGGTGTTGGTCAGTGTTGGTTGACGGTACAATCAGTGATGCTGACAGTGTTGTCAGTGTGCTGGTATTGGTCAGTGTTGGTTGGTGGTACAATCAGTGATGCTGACAGTGTTGTCAGTGTGCTGGTATTGGTCAGTGTTGGTTGACGGTACAATCAGTGATGCTGACAGTGTTGTCAGTGTGCTGGTATTGGTCAGTGTTGGTTGACGGTACAATCAGTGATGCTGACAGTGTTGTCAGTGTGCTGGTGTTGGTCAGTGTTGGTTGGTGGTACAATCAGTGATGCTGACAGTGTTGTCAGTGTGCTGGTATTGGTCAGTGTTGGTTGACGGTACAATCAGTGATGCTGACAGTATTGTCAGTGTGCTGGTGTTGGTCAGTGTTGGTTGGTGGTACAATCAGTGATGCTGACAGTGTTGTCAGTGTGCTGGTGTTGGTCAGTTTTGGTTGGTGGTACAATCAGTGATGCTGACAGTGTTGTCAGTGTGCTGGTGTTGGTCAGTGTTGGTTGGTGGTACCATCAGTGATGCTGACAGTGTTGTCAGTGTGCTGGTGTTGGTCAGTGTTGGTTGGTGGTACAATCAGTGATGCTGACAGTGTTGTCAGTGTGCTGGTGTTGGTCAGTGTTGGTTGGTGGTACAATCAGTGATGCTGACAGTGTTGTCAGTGTGCTGGTGTTGGTCAGTGTTGGTTGGTGGTACCATCAGTGATGCTGACAGTGTTGTCAGTGTGCTGGTGTTGGTCAGTGTTGGTTGGTGGTACCAACAGTGATGCTGACAGTGTTGTCAGTGTGCTGGTGTTGGTCAGTGTTGGTTGGTGGTACAATCAGTGATGCTGACAGTGTTGTCAGTGTGCTGGTGTTGGTCAGTGTTGGTTGGTGGTACAATCAGTGATGCTGACAGTGTTGTCAGTGTGCTGGTGTTGGTCAGTGTTGGTTGGTGGTACCATCAGTGATGCTGACAGTGTTGTCAGTGTGCTGGTGTTGGTCAGTGTTGGTTGGTGGTACAATCAGTGATGCTGACAGTGTTGTCAGTGTGCTGGTGTTGGTCAGTGTTGGTTGGTGGTACAATCAGTGATGCTGACAGTGTTGTCAGTGTGCTGGTGTTGGTCAGTGTTGGTTGGTGGTACAATCAGTGATGCTGACAGTGTTGTCAGTGTGCTGGTGTTGGTCAGTGTTGGCTGGTGGTACAATCAGTGATGCTGACAGTGTTGTCAGTGTGCTGGTGTTGGTCAGTGTTGGCTGGTGGTACAATCAGTGATGCTGACAGTGTTGTCAGTGTGCTGGTGTTGGTCAGTGTTGGCTGGTGGTACAATCAGTGATGCTGACAGTGTTGTCAGTGTGCTGGTGTTGGTCAGTGTTGGCTGGTGGTACAATCAGTGATGCTGACAGTGTTGTCAGTGTGCTGGTGTTGGTCAGTGTTGGTTGGTGGTACAATCAGTGATGCTGACAGTGTTGTCAGTGTGCTGGTGTTGGTCAGTGTTGGCTGGTGGTACAATCAGTGATGCTGACAGTGTTGTCAGTGTGCTGGTGTTGGTCAGTGTTGGTTGGTGGTACAATCAGTGATGCTGACAGTGTTGTCAGTGTGCTGGTGTTGGTCAGTGTTGGTTGGTGGTACAATCAGTGATGCTGACAGTGTTGTCAGTGTGCTGGTGTTGGTCAGTGTTGGTTGGTGGTACAATCAGTGATGCTGACAGTGTTGTCAGTGTGCTGGTGTTGGTCAGTGTTGGTTGGTGGTACAATCAGTGATGCTGACAGTGTTGTCAGTGTGCTGGTGTTGGTCAGTGTTGGTTGACGGTACAATCAGTGATGCTGACAGTGTTGTCAGTGTGCTGGTATTGGTCAGTGTTGGTTGGTGGTACAATCAGTGATGCTGACAGTGTTGTCAGTGTGCTGGTATTGGTCAGTGTTGGTTGACGGTACAATCAGTGATGCTGACAGTGTTGTCAGTGTGCTGGTATTGGTCAGTGTTGGTTGACGGTACAATCAGTGATGCTGACAGTGTTGTCAGTGTGCTGGTGTTGGTCAGTGTTGGTTGGTGGTACAATCAGTGATGCTGACAGTGTTGTCAGTGTGCTGGTATTGGTCAGTGTTGGTTGACGGTACAATCAGTGATGCTGACAGTATTGTCAGTGTGCTGGTGTTGGTCAGTGTTGGTTGGTGGTACAATCAGTGATGATGACAGTGTTGTCAGTGTGCTGGTGTTGGTCAGTGTTGGTTGGTGGTACAATCAGTGATGCTGACAGTGTTGTCAGTGTGCTGGTGTTGGTCAGTGTTGGTTGGTGGTACCATCAGTGATGCTGACAGTGTTGTCAGTGTGCTGGTGTTGGTCAGTGTTGGTTGGTGGTACAATCAGTGATGCTGACAGTGTTGTCAGTGTGCTGGTGTTGGTCAGTGTTGGTTGGTGGTACAATCAGTGATGCTGACAGTGTTGTCAGTGTGCTGGTGTTGGTCAGTGTTGGTTGGTGGTACCATCAGTGATGCTGACAGTGTTGTCAGTGTGCTGGTGTTGGTCAGTGTTGGTTGGTGGTACCATCAGTGATGCTGACAGTGTTGTCAGTGTGCTGGTGTTGGTCAGTGTTGGTTGGTGGTACAATCAGTGATGCTGACAGTGTTGTCAGTGTGCTGGTGTTGGTCAGTGTTGGTTGGTGGTACAATCAGTGATGCTGACAGTGTTGTCAGTGTGCTGGTGTTGGTCAGTGTTGGTTGGTGGTACCATCAGTGATGCTGACAGTGTTGTCAGTGTGCTGGTGTTGGTCAGTGTTGGTTGGTGGTACCATCAGTGATGCTGACAGTGTTGTCAGTGTGCTGGTGTTGGTCAGTGTTGGTTGGTGGTACAATCAGTGATGCTGACAGTGTTGTCAGTGTGCTGGTGTTGGTCAGTGTTGGTTGGTGGTACAATCAGTGATGCTGACAGTGTTGTCAGTGTGCTGGTGTTGGTCAGTGTTGGTTGGTGGTACAATCAGTGATGCTGACAGTGTTGTCAGTGTGCTGGTGTTGGTCAGTGTTGGTTGGTGGTACAATCACTGATGCTGACAGTGTTGTCAGTGTGCTGGTGTTGGTCAGTGTTGGTTGGTGGTACAATCAGTGATGCTGACAGTGTTGTCAGTGTGCTGGTATTGGTCAGTGTTGGTTGGTGGTACAATCAGTGATGCTGACAGTGTTGTCAGTGTGCTGGTGTTGGTCAGTGTTGGTTGGTGGTACAATCAGTGATGCTGACAGTGTTGTCAGTGTGCTGGTGTTGGTCAGTGTTGGTTGGTGGTACAATCAGTGATGCTGACAGTGTTGTCAGTGTGCTGGTGTTGGTCAGTGTTGGTTGGTGGTACAATCAGTGATGCTGACAGTGTTGTCAGTGTGCTGGTGTTGGTCAGTGTTGGTTGGTGGTACAATCAGTGATGCTGACAGGGGTCTTGTTTCCTCAAGAGCTGTCCCGTGTCCCGGAATTGTTTATGTCTGCCACCTCCCTCCCTCTCCCCTTCCCTCACTGCTCCCTCTCCCCTTCCCTCCCTCCCTCACCCCTTCCGTTACTCCTCACTCTCCCCTTCCCTCACTGCTCCCTCTCCCTTTCCTTCCCTCCTTCTCCCCTTCCCTCCGACCTTCTCCCCTTCCCTCCCACCCCCTCCCTCTCCCCCCGAGCTTCAACACTCCTGCGGTATATAAATCTTTAATCATAGAAGCTATTGATGATGTTTAAATTACTAGAAGTAATTGTGAGGATACAACATTATGCTCTCATGTGGTGCCATTGTGAGCTTAGTGAGTCACAAACACCTTGCGAGCAGGTGTGTTGCTACGTTATTCTATGTAATAGTTACGCAGTGGGAGAAAAAGCTAGTTGTGTCTTTGTCATATTCCATCACACAGGATGATGTTCATACTGTGTTATAATGTCAACCTAAGGCACTAAACTCTCGCCTTCACCATCATGGTAGCACTAAACTCTCGCCTTCACCATCATGGTAGCACTAAACTCTCGCCTTCACCATCATGGTAGCACTAAACTCTCGCCTTCACCATCATGTTAACACTAAACTCTCACCTTCACCATCATGGTAGCACTAAACTCTCGCCTTCACCATCATGGTAGCACTAAACTCTCGCCTTCACCATCATGGTAGCACTAAACTCTCGCCTTCACCATTATGGTAGCACTAAACTCTCGCCTTCACCATCATGTTAACACTAAACTCTCACCTTCACCATCATGGTAGCACTAAACTCTCGCCTTCACCATCATGGTAGCACTAAACTCTCGCCTTCACCATCATGGTAGCACTAAACTCTCGCCTTCACCATCATGTTAACACTAAACTCTCACCTTCACCATCATGGTAGCACTAAACTCTCGCCTTCACCATCATGGTAGCACTAAACTCTCGCCTTCACCATCATGGTAGCACTAAACTCTCACCTTCACCATCATGGTAGCACTAAACTCTCGCCTTCACCATCATGGTAGCACTAAACTCTCGCCTTCACCATCATGTTAACACTAAACTCTCACCTTCACCATCATGTTAACACTAAACTCTCACCTTCACCATCATGGTAGCACTAAACTCTCGCCTTCACCATCATGTTAACACTAAACTCTCACCTTCACCATCATGGTAGCACTAAACTCTCGCCTTCACCATCATGGTAGCACTAAACTCTCACCTTCACCATCATGGTAGCACTAAACTCTCGCCTTCACCATCATGTTAACACTAAACTCTCACCTTCACCATCATGGTAGCACTAAACTCTCACCTTCACCATCATGTTAACACTAAACTCTCACCTTCACCATCATGGTAGCACTAAACTCTCACCTTCACCATCATGGCAGCACTAAACTCTCACCTTCACCATCATGGTTGCACTAAACTATCACCTTCACCATCATGGTAGCACTAAACTCTCACCTTCACCATCATGGTAGCACTAAACTCTCACCTTCACCATCATGGTTGCACTAAACTCTCACCTTCACCATCATGGTAGCACTAAACTCTCACCTTCACCATCATGGTAGCACTAAACTATCACCTTCACCATCATGGTAACACTAAACTCTCACCTTCACCATCATGGTTGCACTAAACTCTCACCTTCACCATCATGGTAGCACTAAACTCTCACCTTCACCATCATGGTAGCACTAAACTCTCACCTTCACCACCACACTAGCACTAAACTCTCACCTTCACCACCACACTAGCACTAAACTCTCACCTTCACCACCACACTAGCACTAAACTCTCACCTTCACCACCACACTAGCACTAAACTCTCACCTTCACCATCATGGTAGCACTAAACTCTCACCTTCACCACCACACTAGCATTAAACTCTCACCTTCACCACCACACTAGCACTAAACTCTCACCTTCACCATCATGGTAGCACTAAACTCTCACCTTCACCACCACACTAGCATTAAACTCTCACCTTCACCACCACACTAGCACTAAACTCTCACCTTCACCATCATGGTAGCACTAAACTCTCACCTTCACCACCACACTAGCATTAAACTCTCACCTTCACCACCACACTAGCACTAAACTCTCACCTTCACCATCATGGTAGCACTAAACTCTCACCTTCACCACCACACTAGCACTAAACTCTCACCTTCACCACCACACTAGCACTAAACTCTCACCTTCACCATCATGGTAGCACTAAACTCTCACCTTCACCACCACACTAGCACTAAACTCTCACCTTCACCACCACACTAGCACTAAACTCTCACCTTCACCATCATGGTAGCACTAAACTCTCACCTTCACCACCACACTAGCACTAAACTCTCACCTTCACCATCATGGTAGCACTAAACTCTCACCTTCACCATCATGGTAGCACTATGCTCTCACCTTCACCATCATGGTAGCACTAAACTCTCACCTTCACCACCACACTAGCACTAAACTCTCACCTTCACCACCACACTAGCACTAAACTCTCACCTTCACCATCATGGTAGCACTAAGCTCTCACCTTCACCATCATGGTAGCACTAAACTCTCACCTTCACCACCACACTAGCACTAAACTCTCACCTTCACCACCACACTAGCACTAAACTCTCACCTTCACCACCACACTAGCACTAAACTCTCACCTTCACCATCATGGTAGCACTAAGCTCTCACCTTCACCATCATGGTAGCACTAAACTCTCACCTTCACCACCACACTAGCACTAAACTCTCACCTTCACCACCACACTAGCACTAAGCTCTCACCTTCACCACCACACTAGCACTAAACTCTCACCTTCACCACCACACTAGCACTAAGCTCTCACCTTCACCAACAAGATACCAACCACAACAACATGAACGTTTGATCAAGCGGGAGTCAGGGACATTACAGTTATTATAACAGTTTTCTCTAAGTATATTACTCACTGTAGTGATAAAAGAGTGGAGGGATGTGGGGAGAGGGGAAGGGGAAGATGGAGAGAGGGAAGAAATGGGTTAAGTGCGGTCAGGAGAGGGGAGAAATCTGAGGCGTGGGGGGGCTTGCAGGCATGATAGAGGGGCCAGGGAGGGGACTGGCATATGGGAAGGCAGGTATGAGGGGGAGAAGGGGGCAGATAGGAGAGGGAGGCTGGTGTGATCTGAGGTGATAGTCTCATTAACATCCGGCGCCAGGCAAGCCGGATGTAATCCCATTCATATGGCTGGGATTAATGGTAGGCTGACTCAAGCTGCAGGGATTGTGGGGAGGGAGGGAGGGAGGGACGGGGGAAGTATGGAGAGGGAGGGAGAGTGGGAGTATGGAGAGGGAGGGACGGACTGGGGGAGTATGGCGAGGGAGGGAAGGGGGAGGATGAAGAGAGGGAGGGAAGTAACGAGAGAGGAAGATGTCAAGGTTGGAGAAAGGAATAAATGGATAGAGAGAGATGAATTAAGATAGAAGAGAAGTATGAGAGAAGAATAAAGTCGACCAACGTTTCGCCCATACCTTTCAAGGCAGGTGAAATTGCCGACCTAGAAAATGTACAGAGAACTTTCACGGCGCGCATAACGGAGATAAAACACCTCAATTATTGGGAGCGCTTGAGGTTCCTAAACCTGTATTCCCTGGAACGCAGGAGGGAGAGATACATGATTATATACACCTGGAAAATCCTAGAGGGACTAGTACCGAACTTGCACACGAAAATCACCCACTACGAAAGCAAAAGACTTGGCAGACGATGCACCATCCCCCCAATGAAAAGCAGGGGTGTCACTAGCACGTTAAGAGACCATACAATAAGTGTCAGGGGCCCGAGACTGTTCAACTGCCTCCCAGCACACATAAGGGGGATTACCAACAGACCCCTGGCAGTCTTCAAGCTGGCACTGGACAAGCACCTAAAGTCAGTTCCGGATCAGCCGGGCTGTGGCTCGTATGTTGGTTTGCGTGCAGCCAGCAGCAACAGCCTGGTTGATCAGGCTCTGATCCACCAGGAGGCCTGGTCTCAGACCGGGCCGCGGGGGCGTTGACCCCCGGAACTCTCTCCAGGTAAACTCCAGGTAATACGGTCGTCTTCAGGTTTAGAAAACTTTTCGGTTTAGAAAACCGAAAAGTTGATAAATGAGACTCTTGCGATACGCAAATGTACCACAAGTATCTCATTATCTTCTTCATTCATATACAGAGGCAGCAGACGTGTGTAATCTGTCCATCAGCCTTGTGGTGAGTCCCTGAGTCAGTAGTGTTCAGCTCCATGGTCTTGTGGTGAGTCCCTGAGTCAGTAGTGTTCAGCTCCATGGTCTTGCGGTGAGTCTCTGAGTCAGGAGTAGTGTTCAGCTCCATGGTCTTGTGGTGAGTCCCTGAGTCAGGAGTAGTGTTCACCTCCATGGTCTTGTGGTGAGTCCCTGAGTCAGGAGTAGTGTTCACCTCCATGGTCTTGTGGTGAGTCCCTGAGTCAGGAGTAGTGTTCACCTCCATGGTCTTGTGGTGAGTCCCTGAGTCAGGAGTAGTGTTCAGCTCCATGGTCTTGTGGTGAGTCCCTGAGTCAGGAGTAGTGTTCACCTCCATGGTCTTGTGGTGAGTCCCTGAGTCAGGAGTAGTGTTCACCTCCATGGTCTTGTGGTGAGTCCCTGAGTCAGGAGTAGTGTTCACCTCCATGGTCTTGTGGTGAGTCCCTGAGTCAGGAGTAGTGTTCAGCTCCATGGTCTTGTGGTGAGTCCCTGAGTCAGGAGTAGTGTTCAGCTCCATGGTCTTGCGGTGAGTCCCTGAGCCAGGAGTAGTGTTCAGCTCCATGGTCTTGTGGTGAGTCCCTGAGTCAGGAGTAGTGTTCACCTCCATGGTCTTGTGGTGAGTCCCTGAGTCAGGAGTAGTGTTCACCTTCATGGTCTTGTGGTGAGTCCCTGAGTCAGTAGTGTTCACCTCCATGGTCTTGTGGTGAGTCCCTGAGTCAGTAGTGTTCAGCTCCATGGTCTTGTGGTGAGTCCCTGAGTCAGTAGTGTTCACCTCCATGGTCTTGTGGTGAGTCCCTGAGTCAGTAGTGTTCAGCTCCATGGTCTTGTGGTGAGTCCCTGAGTCAGTAGTGTTCACCTCCATGGTCTTGTGGTGAGTCCCTGAGCCAGGAGTAGTGTTCAGCTCCATGGTCTTGTGGTGAGTCCCTGAGTCAGTAGTGTTCACCTCCATGGTCTTGTGGTGAGTCCCTGAGCCAGGAGTAGTGTTCAGCTCCATGGTCTTGTGGTGAGTCCCTGAGTCAGGAGTAGTGTTCACCTCCATGGTCTTGTGGTGAGTCCCTGAGTCAGGAGTAGTGTTCACCTCCATGGTCTTGTGGTGAGTCCCTGAGTCAGTAGTGTTCAGCTTCATGGTCTTGTGGTGAGTCCCTGAGCCAGGAGTAGTGTTCACCTCCATGGTCTTGTGGTGAGTCCCTGAGTCAGGAGTAGTGTTCACCTCCATGGTCTTGTGGTGAGTCCCTGAGTCAGGAGTAGTGTTCACCTCCATGGTCTTGTGGTGAGTCCCTGAGTCAGTAGTGTTTACCTCCATGGTCTTGTGGTGAGTCCCTGAGTCAGTAATGTTCAGCTCCATGGTCTTGTGGTGAGTCCCTGAGTCAGGAGTAGTGTTCACCTCCATGGTCTTGTGGTGAGTCCCTGAGTTAGGAGTAGTGTTCACCTCCATGGTCTTGTGGTGAGTCCCTGAGTCAGTAGTGTTCAGCTTCATGGTCTTGTGGTGAGTCCCTGAGCCAGGAGTAGTGTTCAGCTCCATGGTCTTGTGGTGAGTCCCTGAGTCAGTAGTGTTCAGCTCCATGGTCTTGCGGTGAGTCCCTGAGTCAGGAGTAGTGTTCAGCTCCATGGTCTTGCGGTGAGTCCCTGAGTCAGGAGTAGTGTTCAGCTTCATGGTCTTGTGGTGAGTCCCTGAGCCAGGAGTAGTGTTCAGCTCCATGGTCTTGTGGTGAGTCCCTGAGTCAGTAGTGTTCAGCTCCATGGTCTTGTGGTGAGTCCCTGAGTCAGTAGTGTTCAGCTCCATGGTCTTGTGGTGAGTCCCTGAGCCAGGAGTAGTGTTCAGCTCCATGGTCTTGTGGTGAGTCCCTGAGTCAGGAGTAGTGTTCAGCTCCATGGTCTTGTGGTGAGTCCCTGAGTCAGGAGTAGTGTTCAGCTCCATGGTCTTGTGGTGAGTCCCTGAGTCAGGAGTGTTCAGCTCCATGGTCTTGTGGTGAGTCCCTGAGTCAGGAGTAGTGTTCAGCTCCATGGTCTTGTGGTGAGTCCCTGAGTCAGTAGTGTTCAGCTCCATGGTCTTGTGGTGAGTCCCTGAGTCAGGAGTGTTCAGCTCCATGGTCTTGTGGTGAGTCCCTGAGTCAGGAGTAGTGTTCAGCTCCATGGTCTTGTGGTGAGTCCCTGAGTCAGTAGTGTTCAGCTCCATGGTCTTGTGGTGAGTCCCTGAGTCAGGAGTAGTGTTCACCTCCATGGTCTTGTGGTGAGTCCCTGAGTCAGGAGTGTTCAGCGCCATGGTCTTATGGTGAGTCCCTGAGTCAGGAGTAGTGTTCAGCTCCATGGTCTTGTGGTGAGTCCCTGAGTCAGGAGTGTTCAGCGCCATGGTCTTGTGGTGAGTCCCTGAGTCAGGAGTGTTCAGCTCCATGGTCTTGTGGTGAGTCCCTGAGTCAGGAGTGTTCAGCTCCATGGTCTTGTGGTGAGTCCCTGAGTCAGGAGTAGTGTTCAGCTCCATGGTCTTGTGGTGAGTCCCTGAGTCAGGAGTGTTCAGCGCCATGGTCTTGTGGTGAGTCCCTGAGTCAGGAGTAGTGTTCACCTCCATGGTCTTGTGGTGAGTCCCTGAGTCAGGAGTGTTCAGCGCCATGGTCTTGTGGTGAGTCCCTGAGTCAGGAGTAGTGTTCAGCTCCATGGTCTTGTGGTGAGTCCCTGAGTCAGGAGTGTTCAGCGCCATGGTCTTGTGGTGAGTCCCTGAGTCAGGAGTGTTCAGCTCCATGGTCTTGTGGTGAGTCCCTGAGTCAGGAGTGTTCAGCTCCATGGTCTTGTGGTGAGTCCCTGAGTCAGGAGAAGTAGTATTTACCTCCCTGGTCTTGAACTATGTGAAGCTGAAGCATAAGAATCAAGTCTTAAATACTACTGAAGGTGAGACGTGAAGGTCTTGGTGAGGTAGCAGCGGCGAGCGCCGCTAGTAATAATAATATTAATATCTTTATTTCTACAAGTACATGTACGAAGTATACAGATCATAGCTGACATCAGTGACATACTACTATATAGAAAGTCCCTTGTTATGCACAGCATTTCGGGCAATTTAGGTCAGTTTTGTCCCAGGATGCGACCCACACCAGTCTACTACACTCAGGTACCCATTTTAGTAATGGGTGAACATAGACAACCGGTGTAAAGAAACTTACCCGATGTTTGCAGCGTCAGAGTGTGAGTCAGAGTTATAGCTACCAGACAGCGTCAGAGTGTGAGTCAGAGTTATAGCTACCAGACAGCGTCAGAGTGTGAGTCAGAGTTATAGCTACCAGACAGCGTCAGAGTGTGAGTCAGAGTTATAGCTACCAGACAGCGTCAGAGTGTGAGTCAGAGTTATAGCTACCAGACAGCGTCAGAGTGTGAGTCAGAGTTATAGCTACCAGACAGCACTTCACTCAACAGTACAGACAGCCAAGTATGACACGTGACTCTTACTCTTTAACTTATCCATATTCTGTGACATTATCCTCATAAAGGAATGACTTAAATAAGAGGAAATGTAAAGACACAGTTATAAGATAAGATGCTGTACCTGGTGCTGAGGATACCATCATGGTGCTGAGGATACCATCATGGTGCTGAGGATACCATCATGGTGCTGAGGATACCATCATGGTGCTGAGGATACTATCATGGTGCTGAGGATACCATCATGGTGCTGAGGATACTATCATGGTGCTGAGGATACCATCATGGTGCTGAGGATACCATCATGGTGCTGAGGATACCATCATGGTGCTGAGGATACCATCATGGTGCTGAGGATACCATCATGGTGCTGAGGATACTATCATGGTGCTGAGGATACCATCATGGTGCTGAGGATACTATCATGGTGCTGAGGATACTATCATGGTGCTGAGGATACCATCATGGTGCTGAGGATACTATCATGGTGCTGAGGATACCATCATGGTGCTGAGGATACTATCATGGTGCTGAGGATACTATCATGGTGCTGAGGATACTATCATGGTGCTGAGGATACTATCATGGTGCTGAGGATACTATCATGGTGCTGAGGATACTATCATGGTGCTGAGGATACTATCATGGTGCTGAGGATACCATCATGGTGCTGAGGATACCATCATGGTGCTGAGGATACTATCATGGTGCTGAGGATACTATCATGGTGCTGAGGATACTATCATGGTGCTGAGGATAATATCATGGTGCTGAGGATACTATCATGGTGCTGAGGATACTATCATGGTGCTGAGGATACTATCATGGTGCTGAGGATACTATCATGGTGCTGAGGATACTATCATGGTGCTGAGGATACTATCATGGTCCTGAGGATACTATCATGGTGCTGAGGATACCATCGTGGTGCTGAGGATACTATCATGGTGCTGAGGATACCATCATGGTGCTGAGGATACTATCATGGTGCTGAGGATACCATCATGGTGCTGAGGATACTATCATGGTGCTGAGGATACTATCATGGTGCTGAGGATACCATCATGGTGCTGAGGATACCATCATGCTGCTAAGGATACCATCATGCTGCTGAGGATACCATCATGGTGCTGAGGATACCATCATGGTGCTGATGATACCATCATGGTGCTGAGGATACCATCATGCTGCTGAGGATACCATCATGGTGCTGAGGATACCATCATGGTGCTGAAGATACCATCATGGTGTTGAGGATACCATCGTGGTGCTGAGGATACCACCATGGTGCTGAGGATACCATCATGGTGCTGAGGATACCATCATGGTGCTGAGGATACCATCATGGTGCTGAGGATACCATCATGGTGTTGAGGATACTATCATGGTGCTGAGGATACCATCATGGTGCTGAGGATACCATCATGGTGCTAAGGATACCATCATGGTGCTGAGGATACCATCGTGGTGCTGAGGATACCATCGTGGTGCTGAGGATACCATCATGGTGCTGAGGATACCATCATGGTGCTGAGGATACCATCATGGTGCTGAGGATACCATCGTGGTGCTGAGGATACCATCGTGGTGCTGAGGATACCATCATGGTGCTGAGGATACCATCATGGTGCTGAGGATACCATCATGGTGCTGAGGATACCATCATGGTCCTGAGGATACCATCATGGTGCTGAGGATACCATCATGGTCCTGAGGATACCATCATGGTGCTGAGGATGCTATCGTGGTGCTGAGGATACCATCGTGGTGCTGAGGATACCATCGTGGTGCTGAGGATACCATCATGGTGCTGAGGATACCATCATGGTGCTGAGGATACCATCATGGTCCTGAGGATACCATCGTGGTGCTGAGGATACCATCATGGTGCTGAGGATACCATCTTGGTGCTGAGGATACCATCGTGGTGCTGAGGATACCATCATGGTCCTGAGGATACCATCGTGGTGCTGAGGATACCATCATGGTGCTGAGGATACCATCGTGGTGCTGAGGATACCATCGTGGTGCTGAGGATACCATCATGGTGCTGAGGATACCATCATGGTGCTGAGGATACCATCATGGTGCTGAGGATACCATCATGGTGCTGAGGATACCATCATGGTGCTGAGGATACCATCATGGTGCTGAGGATACCATCATGGTGCTGAGGATACCATCATGGTGCTGAGGATACCATCATGGTGCTGAGGATACCATCATGGTGCTGAGGATACCATCATGGTGCTGAGGATACCATCATGGTGCTGAGGATACCATCATGGTGCTGAGGATACCATCATGGTGCTGAGGATACCATCATGGTGCTGAGGATACCATCATGGTGCTGAGGATACCATCATGGTGCTGAGGATACCATCATGCTGCGGAGGATACCATCATGGTCCTGAGGATACCATCTTCAGTACTGAAACTTTTCTTAAGTACCAGTATTGGGATACTGGTATTGGGATACTGGTATTGGGATACTGGTATTGGGATACTGGTATTGGGATACTGGTATTGGGATACTGGTATTATTTTTCATACTCATTGTTAAAGATAAAACTATAACTAACTGTGAGTTTTAGGTTAAGTTAGGTTAAGTTAGGTTAAGTTAGGTTAGGTTAGGTTAGGTTAGGTTACGTTAAGTTAGGTTAGGTTAAGTTAAGTTAGGTTAGGTTAAGTTAAGTTAGGTTAGGTTAAGTTAAGTTAGGTTAGGTTAAGTTAAGTTAGGTTAGGTTAGGTTAAGTTAGGTTAAGTTAGGTTAAGTTAGGTTAGGTTAGGTTAGGTTAGGTTACGTTAAGTTAGGTTAGGTTAAGTTAAGTTAGGTTAGGTTAGGTTAAGTTAAGTTAGGTTAGGTTAGGTTAAGTTAGGTTAGGTTAAGTTAAGTTAGGTTAGGTTAAGTTAAGTTAGGTTAGGTTAGGTTAAGTTAGGTTAAGTTAGGTTAAGTTAGGTTAGGTTAGGTTAGGTTAGGTTAAGTTAGGTTAGGTTAGGTTAAGTTAGGTTAGGTTAGGTTAGGTTAAGTTAGGTTAGGTTAAGTTAGGTTAAGTTAGGTTAAGTTAGGTTAGGTTAGGTTAAGTTAGGTTAAGTTAGGTTAGGTTAGGTTAAGTTAGGTTAGGTTAGGTTAAGTTAGGTTAGGTTAGGTTAAGTTAGGTTAGGTTAGGTTAAGTTAGGTTAGGTTAGGTTAAGTTAGGTTAGGTTAGGTTAAGTTAGGTTAGGTTAGGTTAAGTTAGGTTAGGTTAGGTTAGGTTAGGTTACGTTAGGTTAGGTTGGGTTAGGCTAGGTTAAGTTAGGTTAGGTTAAGTTAGGTTAGGTTAGGTTAAGTTAGGTTAGGTTAAGTTAGGTTAGGTTAGGTTAAGTTAGGTTAGGTTAGGTTAAGTTAGGTTAAGTTAGGTTAAGTTAGGTTAGGTTAGGTTAGGTTAAGTTAGCTTAGGTTAGGTTAGGTTGGGTTAGGTTAGGTTGGGTTAGGTTAGGTTAAGTTAGGTTAGGTTAAGTTAGGTTAGGTTAGGTTAAGTTAGGTTAGGTTAGGTTAAGTTAGGTTAGGTTAGGTTAGGTTAAGTTAGGTTAGGTTAGGTTAAGTTAGGTTAGGTTAGGTTAAGTTAGGTTAGGTTAGGTTAAGTTAGGTTAGGTTAGGTTAGGTTAGGTTAGGTTAAGTTAGGTTAGGTTAGGTTAGGTTAGGTTAGGTTAGGTTAGGTTAGGTTAAGTTAGGTTAGGTTAGGTTAAGTTAGGTTAGGTTAGGTTAGGTTAGGTTAGGTTAGGTTAGGTTAGGTTAAGTTAGGTTAGGTTAGGTTAAGTTAGGTTAGGTTAGGTTAGGTTAAGTTAGGTTAGGTTAGGTTAAGTTAGGTTAGGTTAGGTTAAGTTAGGTTAGGTTAGGTTAAGTTAGGTTAGGTTAGGTTAGGTTAGGTTAGGTTAGGTTAGGTTAGGTTAGGTTAAGTTAGGTTAGGTTAGGTTAAGTTAGGTTAGGTTAGGTTAAGTTAGGTTAGGTTAGGTTAAGTTAGGTTAGGTTAGGTTAGGTTAGGTTAGGTTAGGTTAGGTTAGGTTAGGTTAGGTTAAGTTAGGTTAGGTTAGGTTAAGTTTGGTTAGGTTAGGTTAGGTTAGGTTAGGTTAGGTTAGGTTAGGTTAGGTTAGGTTAAGTTAGGTTAGGTTAGGTTAAGTTTGGTTAGGTTAGGTTAGGTTAGGTTAAGTTAGGTTAGGTTAGGTTAAGTTTGGTTAGGTTAGGTTAGGTTAGGTTAGGTTAGGTTAGGTTAGGTTAGGTTAGGTTAGGTTAAGTTAGGTTAGGTTAGGTTAAGTTAGCTTAGGTTAGGTTAGGTTGGGTTAGGTTAGGTTGGGTTAGGTTAGGTTAAGTTAGGTTAGGTTAAGTTAGGTTAGGTTAGGTTAAGTTAGGTTAGGTTAGGTTAAGTTAGGTTAGGTTAGGTTAGGTTAAGTTAGGTTAGGTTAGGTTAAGTTAGGTTAGGTTAGGTTAAGTTAGGTTAGGTTAGGTTAAGTTAGGTTAGGTTAGGTTAGGTTAGGTTAGGTTAAGTTAGGTTAGGTTAGGTTAGGTTAGGTTAGGTTAGGTTAGGTTAGGTTAGGTTAAGTTAGGTTAGGTTAGGTTAAGTTAGGTTAGGTTAGGTTAGGTTAGGTTAGGTTAGGTTAGGTTAGGTTAAGTTAGGTTAGGTTAGGTTAAGTTAGGTTAGGTTAGGTTAGGTTAAGTTAGGTTAGGTTAGGTTAAGTTAGGTTAGGTTAGGTTAAGTTAGGTTAGGTTAGGTTAAGTTAGGTTAGGTTAGGTTAGGTTAGGTTAGGTTAGGTTAGGTTAGGTTAAGTTAGGTTAGGTTAGGTTAAGTTAGGTTAGGTTAGGTTAAGTTAGGTTAGGTTAGGTTAAGTTAGGTTAGGTTAGGTTAAGTTTGGTTAGGTTAGGTTAGGTTAGGTTAGGTTAGGTTAGGTTAGGTTAGGTTAGGTTAGGTTAAGTTAGGTTAGGTTAGGTTAAGTTTGGTTAGGTTAGGTTAGGTTAGGTTAGGTTAGGTTAGGTTAGGTTAGGTTAGGTTAAGTTAGGTTAGGTTAGGTTAAGTTTGGTTAGGTTAGGTTAGGTTAGGTTAAGTTAGGTTAGGTTAGGTTAAGTTTGGTTAGGTTAGGTTAGGTTAGGTTAGGTTAGGTTAGGTTAGGTTAGGTTAGGTTAGGTTAGGTTAGGTTAAGTTAGGTTCGTCAGGAAACAAGTGTTTCCTGACGCGGGTCTCAGTCAGATTGACCCGCCATTGGAACTTTTGGTCATCTGACCGAGGCCTTCCGCTGGCTTACCCCCTCTACTCCTTTAAAAATTATGGTCATTTTTTATGTGAGTTTGATAACTGGTCTGCCGTAGGTTTGAGTCTCTCCTGATTTTTGTGATGTTCAGCAGGAAAAATACATTTGTCTTTCATTGTGGCTCTTTTGTTGGTAATGTTGGTCAGTGATGTTGTTTGAACCAAGTTCGGTTTTTATGAACAGTTACATGCATGTCATCACTTGCATCCAGATGGTTTTTAGTCTTTGTTTTTGTGTTTAGAAGTGTTGAAAACCTCCAAAGACTTTTCTGGCAGCTGTGGGAACATGTTGAGCTGTGCACACAAGAATTTCACTGGGGTTCCTTCATAAGCTTTCAGTTCAGCATGATCATCTTTCATTATATCACTGTTATCCATGGAATCCAGATTAAAAATAAATCTGCTCCTTATCCATCCCTGCCAGTAACCTGGCAAACACTGAATCACTTCCTCGCAGTGATGCTGCACCAGAGCCACCAGAGAGAGTTCTCTTCCCTCACCAGCAGCCTCGTCCACTGAAGGAAGGTTGGCCGAATTTATGTTTTAAATGTGATTCATCCAGACTGGAAGCTTTTGCTTGGAAACTGGATAAATTTTCCCCCACGCAGTGAACATGTTCATATTTGTTCCCTGCAGTGATTATGTTCATCATTGTTCCTGCACGGAAGTGTTCTTCCGTGCCCTAGGGGGGTTGAGGCCCCCCTGGTTAAGAAACGGTGATTAGTAAGTTGGTGAGTTTATTTAGGTTCAGATATGCGTAGATAGAGTTTCATTAATTATCATACATAGTAACATATGTGTAAATTACCCATCAGGATAACCAAAACATCAAACATGGGGACTTATTTCCATTGTGGTCCTTGTAATATTTTATTATTTAAACCTTAAAAATTAAAACAGCTAAGTAACTCAACTGTGTGATCTAGTTAGTTTAAGAATTACAAAGGTACATAATGGTTCCAGGGACTGCAAAGTAATCTAGTGAAACTAAACAACAGGTAACCTTCAAGCCACGTGATCTTATAATTGGTACTGAGAATACCATTTAGTAATTCCAAACTATCTGGCCACGTGAGAACAAGATACAACACTTGCCGGCTCTCTCACTGCTACCAGAAGCTCCAGCTGTGGGTCATCATGTGACTAAGACCCGCGTCAGGAAACACTTGTTCTGTTTCCTGACAAACATTATACCTATCTCCCTACTCTCCAGTTCCGCCAGCTTAATGTAGTTGTAGACGTCGTTCCACTGGGACAGTTCCAGTTCCTGCAAAAAAAAAAGTTAGTTTTGTTGTCATATGTGATTATTATTATTATAATCAAGGGGGAAGCGCTAAACCCGGAGGATTATACAGCGCCTGGGGGGGGGGATGTGGAAGGCATTCAGGCTTAATTCGGGGAACTGGAGCACAGATCCAATTCCCTAAATCAAGAGCCCCTCACCAACATCAAGGAACCTTCCTTGAGGGGTCATATGTGAAGAATAAGTTGAAAATCTGCGTGGAGAACATAGTGATGTTTCTCCTGACATTCTCTCTCAGAGAACATAGTGATGTTTCTCCTGACAGTCTCTCTCAGAGAACACAGTGATGGTTCTCCTGACAGTCTCTCAGAGAACATAGTGATGGTTCTCCTGACAGTCTCTCTCAGAGAACATAGTGATGGTTCTCCTGACAGTCTCTCTCAGAGAGCATAGTGATGGTTCTCCTGACAGTCTCTCTCAGAGAACATAGTGATGGTTCTCCTGACAGTCTCTCTCAGAGAACATAGTGATGGTTCTCCTGACAGTCTCTCTCAGAGAACATAGTGATGGTTCTCCTGACAGTCTCTCTCAGAGAACATAGTGATGGTTCTCCTGACAGTCTCTCTCAGAGAACATAGTGATGGTTCTCCTGACAGTCTCTCTCAGAGAACATAGTGATGGTTCTCCTGACAGTCTCTCTCAGAGAACATAGTGATGGTTCTCCTGACAGTCTCTCTCAGAGAACATAGTGATGGTTCTCCTGACAGTCTCTCTCAGAGAACATAGTCCCCGCTCCATCTTTTTCGTTGCTATTTTACGTATTGAAATAAGTCTTCGGGATTTACTTTGATATTGCGAATCGATAAATAGGATGGGGAAGGGAAGGAAGGTTGGAAAAGGAAGGAAAGGTGAGGAAGGGAAAAAATCATAGGAAGTCCTGCAAGAAAGGTTTTTGACGATGAAGGGAGAGAGAAAGAGAGGGAGGGAAACAGACGGACGGAAGGAAGGATGGAGGGAGGGAATGAGAGGTGGTACAAGAAAATGAGTCACGATGGAGAGTAGGAGGGAGGGAGGGAGGGGGTAAAGGGGAGGACTGTTGGAGGGGTGATAAGGACAGAGGGATAATGAGGAAAGAGAGATAATGAGGAAGGAGGGGAGGAGAGGGAGGATAAGGATGGAGGGGTAAGAGAAATGGATACGGAAGACCTCATAATTTCCTTCATCGTTTAGAGTGAAGTGAAGTTAGTTAATACGTAACCCAGTGGGTGTATTCTCACGCTCTGTGTCTCTCCCTCTCTGGTAAGTCTTCGTCCTCGTCTGTTCCTCTTCTCCATGTCAGACCAACTGGGTTTCTACTTTCCATCCTCAGATTAGTTAATCAACTCATCTGCGCTTGAATTAAGAAGCAATTTTAACTTCAAATTGTCCATTACCATAATTTGGGGGTAGTGGTTAATGTTGCAGACTTTAAGTTGTGTAGATATTGCCATCTGTGTGTTGAAATCATTCTGTGTTTGTCGTTTGTGTTGCTGTGATCACTGCCGCTGTATTGCTGTGAGCACCGCTGTTGTTTTGCTGCTGGTGTGAGCACTGCTGTTGTTTTGCTGCTGGTGTGAGCACTGCTGTTGTTTTGCTGCTGGTGTGAGCACTGCTGTTGTGTTGCTGCTGGTGTGAGCACTGCTGATGTGTTGCTGTGAGCAAGGTTGTTGTGAGGTGTATCAACACTGAGGACCAGTAGAGTGTGTATACTGATATCAACACTGAGGACCAGTAGTGTATACTGATATCAACACTGAAGACCAGTAGAGTGTGTATACTGATATCAACACTGGGGACCAGTAGAGTGTGTATACTGATATCAACACTGGGGACCAGTAGTGTATACTGATATCAACACTGAGGACCAGTAGAGTGTGTATACTGATATCAACACTGAAGACCAGTAGAGTGTGTATACTGATATCAACACTGGGGACCAGTAGTGTATACTGATATCAACACTGAGGACCAGTAGAGTGTGTATACTGATATAACACTGAGGACCAGTAGTGTATACTGATATCAACACTGAGGACCAGTAGAGTGTGTATACTGATATCAACACTGAGGACCAGTAGTGTATACTGATATCAACACTGAGGACCAGTAGAGTGTGTATACTGATATCAACACTGAGGACCAGTAGAGTGTGTATACTGATATCAACACTGAGGACCAGTAGAGTGTGTATACTGATATCAACACTGAAGACCAGTAGAGTGTGTATACTGATATCAACACTGAAGACCAGTAGAGTGCGTATACTGATATCAACACTGAGGACCAGTAGAGTGTGTATACTGATATCAACACTGAGGACCAGTAGAGTGTGTATACTGATATCAACACTGAGGACCAGTAGAGTGTGTATACTGATATCAACACTGAAGACCAGTAGAGTGTGTATACTGATATCAACACTGAGGACCAGTAGAGTGTGTATACTGATATTAACACTGAGGACCAGAAGAGCGTGTATACTGATATCAACACTGAGGACCAGTAGTGTATACTGATATCAACACTGAGGACCAGTAGAGCGTGTATACTGATATCAACACTGAGGACCAGTAGAGTGCGTATACTGATATCAACACTGAGGACCAGTAGAGTGTGTATACTGATATTAACACTGAGGACCAGTAGAGTGTGTATACTGATATCAACACTGAGGACCAGTAGTGTATACTGATATCAACACTGAGGACCAGTAGAGCGTGTATACTGATATCAACACTGGGGACCAGTAGAGTGTGTATACTGATATCAACACTGGGGACCAGTAGAGTGTGTATACTGATATCAACACTGAGGACCAGTAGAGTGTGTATACTGATATCAACACTGAGGACCAATAGTGTATACTGATATCAACACTGAGGACCAGTAGAGTGTATACTGATGTATATCAACACTGAGGACCAGTAGAGTGTATACTGATGTATATCAACACTGAGGACCAGTAGCGAGTCGAAGACCAGTAGAAGTTCGGTATTACCAGTAAACAATTGCTTTTAGCCACAAAAAATGGAAAAAATTGACTTGAAAGATTGAGAAGTTTAGATAGGTGGTGTGTGATTGTGGCGGCCGATGATCCATAAAGATGGTCAGAGAACCAATTGTCTGAGTAATTATAATCATTGTTGCAGGACTGAGTACAGTGTTACTCACACTTACATCTTCTTAATGTTGAACTCAACCTCTGGTACAACATTGACTGCTGAATAACGAGCTATAACGAGGCATTCATTAAGGGTTATTACTACTTGTACCACCTTGGGGAAATGTGGCATTAACATCCTCTCTGACAACTACAACCAAGTGATAACAATTATTGAGGATAACCACATGTTTCAGTAGTCAAGATAACAGTAGCGTTTTGTGTACTCCGAAGATGATGACTCCAGCTGTGATCTTATTATCAGTCATGTTGGTAGTTGGTCAGTCACTTGTTAAAGAGATGTTATGTGGCAGTTACAGTTCTTCTGAGTGTTAGTTACCATTTTGTCTTAGGCAAATGTTGATTACACTGTATGTGTGTGTGTATGTGTGTATATGTATGTATATGTGTGTATATGTACTCACCTAGTTGAGGTTGCGGGGGTCGAGTCCGAGCTCCTGGCCCCGCCTCTTCACTGATCGCTACTAGGTCACTCTCCCTGAGCCGTGAGCTTTATCATACCTCTGCTTAAAGCTATGTATGGATCCTGCCTCCACTACATCGCTTCCCAAACTATTCCACTTACTGACTACTCTGTGGCTGAAGAAATACTTCCTAACATCCCTGTGATTCATCTGTGTCTTCAGCTTCCAACTGTGTCCCCTTGTTACTGTGTATATGTGTGTATATGTATGTATATGTGTGTATGTGTGTGTGTGTGTGTGTGTGTGTGTGTGTGTGTGTGTGTGTGTGTGTGTGTGTGTATGTGTGTGTGTGTGTGTGTGTGTGTGTGTGTGTGTGTGTGTCTGTATGTGTGTGTGTGTGTGTGTGTGTGTGAGTGACCGAGCTTATCGGTCCCTGGCCACTTTGGTCACACTTTATCAACTTTGCAAAGTGTGTCAACTTTGTTTATCTTTATTTATAACTTTAATATTTATTTATTCGTTAAATCTAAAACTATCTTCTACGTCTTAATCATATCTCTTCTGAATCTCACTTATCTTGTCTATGGATTACTCAACATAACTACTCGACTAACCTCTGCATTTTGTCTGTTAGTATTATTATTATTATTATTATTATTATTATTATTATTATTATTATTCGTCTGATGACGGTTTCAACGAAATATTTTGCCGATAAAGATACTTGATGACGAGCATGTGTGTGTTAGCCATCAAGTTATGATTAATAACTTAGAGACAACTTGACTCTGAGGTGTTGATGCCACTCACATCACTGACAACTTGACTCTGAGGTGTTGATGCCACTCACATCACTGACAACTTGACTCTGAGGTGTTGATGCCACTCACATCACTGACAATTCCCTGACAGTGTTGGCTGTTGTAAAAATCCTGGGTGGTATTACCGCTGTAATGTTCTCTTACAGACCGGTCTTCAAACAGTACACCAATAACCTGCATATAGGTGAGAAACAAGCTGTTGGCAACGTTTCGCTCCGAATTGGACCATTTACAAGTCATACTGACAGAAGAGAGGTCAGGTTTGTCGGGAAACAGGACAAGTATTTCCTGACTCGGGTCTTAGTCATATGATGACCCACAGCTGGAGCTTTTGGTCATATGGCCGAGACCTTCCACTTGCTTGCCACTCCACCCCTTTAAAAATTAAGGTTATAATTATAACCAGTATATATATGCTAGTGCTAGTAGTATTAGTGCTAGTAGGTGGTGCTAGGTGGTAGTAGTACTAGTAGTAGGTGCTAATGGTGCTAGTGGTGGTACTAGTGGTGGTGCTAAGGTGGTGGTACTAATAATGCTAGTGGTAGGTGCTGTAGGTGGATAGGTGGTGCTGGTAGGTGGTACTGGTGCTGGTGGTATTGGTGCTAGTGGTATGCTGGTGGTGGTGGTGCTGGTGGTGGTGCTGAATGGTGCTGGTGGTGGTGCTGGTGGTGGTGCTGGTGGTGGTGGTTTTGGTGGTGGTGGTGATGGTCGTGGTGGTGGTGGTGGTGCTGGTGCTGGTGGTGTTGGTGCTGGTGGGTGGTGCTGGTGGTGGTGGTGCTGGTGCTGGCTGAGTGGTGGTGCTAGGTGGTGGTGCTGGTGGTGGTGGTGCTGGTGGTGGTGGTGGTGGTGGTGGTGGTGCTGGTGGTGCTGTGGTGGTGGTGCTAGTGGTGGTGGTACTAGGTGCTGGTGGTGGTTGGTGCTGGTGGTGGTGCTGGTGATAGTGGTGGTGGTGCTGGTGCTGGTGGTGGTGACTAGTGGTGGTGCTAGGTGGTGGTGGTGCTTGTGGTGGTGGTGCTGGTGGTGGTGGTGGTGGTGCTGGTGGTGGTGCTGGTGGTGGTGGTGATGGTGGTGGTGGTGCTGGTGCTGGTGGTGGTGATGATGGTGGTGGTGCTGGTAGGTGGTGGTGCTGGTGGTGGTGGTGGTGGTGGTGGTGGTGCTGGTGGTGCTGGTGGTGGTGCTGGTGGTGGTGGGGTGCTGGTGCTGGTGGTGTTGGTGCTGGTGGTGGTGATGGTGGTGGTGGTGCTGGTGCTGGTGGTGGTGGTGCTGGTGGTGGTGCTGGTGGTGGTGGTGCTGGTGGTGGTGGTGCTAGGTGGTGGTGGTAGGTGCTGGTGGTGGTGCTGGTGGTGGTGGTGCTAGGTAGGTAGGTAGGTACTAGTAGTAGTACTAGTAGTAGTAGTAGTAGTAGTACTAGTAGTAGTACTAGTAGTACTAGTAGTAGTACTAGTAGTAGTACTAGTAGTAGTAGTAGTAGTACTAGTAGCACTAGTAATAGTAGTACTATTATTAGTAGTAATAGTAGTAAATGAGACACTTTTGGAACACTTGGATATCTTTATTCTGGAAACGTTTCGCCACTCAGTGACTTCTTCAGTCCAATGCAGAAAAAGGTGGAATAAGAGAAGTTTGAGGTAATCAGTCCCTCATCCTGGAGTTGATGTGTTCAGTCCATCGGTCTTGTTTCTTCTCTGTCTTCCGTCTGTGTCCTCCTCTCATATATATACTGGCTCACACACTCTTGTGTGTGACTGTAAATGTTCCAAGTCAAACCTAAACGTCTCTTCCTCGTATGTGTGGGTTATATTGTTCCAGTCTCTGTATTGTAACTTTTTCCTTCTTTACTCTTGAAACATGACTCATTAAGTACAAGAGTCAGTCAGGTATTAATACATATCGTAGTTATCCTTTATAAAGGATTAAAGTTAAAAAATTGAGCCTCAGACATCAATATTTATCTCATGCACTTCAGATAGAAGAAAACACTGTTGAGAACATGTGCATGTTACCTGAGAACAATGGGGGCGAAGTAAGACAGGCAGCAGCAGCTGCTATATGTCCTTCTTGACTGCACACTATCAGTTGTTGTCTGCCCAGTGTGTTGGGGGAGACTAACTTATGTTGCCACATACTCCACAACCTCACCAATTTACAACTTTACTCTAATTCCTTATTCTTATAATTATGCACTGTTATTTCCTTGTTGAAAAATACTGTACCAGCTGTAGCCTAATTGGCGCTACTGGCGCTCCCTCTCTATAAATAATATTGCAGTAAAATTTAATAACTTGGTTGCCTGCTGGTGGTGCAAATTGTTATTGGATTGTACAGTTGGATGGAGTGGAGGCAAGAGTGTGCTATGTTGAGGCTCAACACTCTCTTGCCTCCAGGTCAACTTTATCAGCCTTTGTTTACTTATTCCTAGAGCGCCGCACTCACTCCCTCCCTGGAATATAAATGAGAACTCTCCGCTTTATTTTAGTGTCGGGACCATAGTGTCAATTGCAGAGAGACGAGGGATGCCTGATAGCTGAAGGATTCTTTCTGGGGGTCAACGCCCCCGCAGCCTGGTCCCAGACCAGGTCTCCTGGTAGATCAAGGTCTGAACAGTCAGTCCGGCTGTTCAGGAGCTGACTTTCCGACCATCTCAGTTCCATCTGGAAAACAGCCAGCGGACAGTCTAAGAAACAAAGTAACAGCACTTGAGCTGTTGTCAAGGTACACACACGCACACACACACGCACACACACACGCACACACACACGCACACACGCACACACACACACACGCACACACACACGCACACACACACGCACACACACACACGCACACACACACACACACGCACACACACACACACACGCACACACACACACGCACACACACACGCACACACACACGCACACACTACATATTTCTGTAATTTTTTGTTCTACTGAAATCCGCTTTTGAAATCTAACAGCTGCCTACGCCGCCTCCCTCACCTTCCTCCCTCACCTTCCTCCCTCACCTTCCTCCCTCACCTTCCTCCCTCACCTTCCTCCCTCACCCTCCTCCCTCACCTTCCTCCCTCACCTTCCTCCCTCACCTTACTCCCTCACCTTCCTCCCTCACCTTCCTCTCTCACCTTCCCCTCACCTTCCTCCCTCAACTTCCTCCCTCACCTTCCCCCCTCACCTTCCTCCCTCACCTTCCTCCCTCACCTTCCTCCCTCACCTTCCTCCCTCGCCTTCCTCCCTCTTTCCCTCCTCCTCCACCTTCCTCCTCACCTTCCTCCCTCACCTTCCTCCCTCACCTTCCTCCCTCACCTTCCTCCCTCACCTTCCTCCCTCACCTTCCTCCCTCACCTTCCTCCCTCACCTTCCTCCCTCACCTTCCCCTCTCACCTTCCTCCCTCACCTTCCTCCCTCACCTTCCTCCCTCACCTTCCTCCCTCACCTTCCCCTCTCACCTTCCCCTCTCACCTTCCTCCCTCACCTTCCCCTCTCACCTTCCCCTCTCACCTTCCTCCCTCGCCTTCCTCCCTCACCTTCCCCTCTCACCTTTCCCCTCACCTTCCCCTCTCACCTTCCTCCCTCACCTTCCCCTCTCACCTTCCTCCCTCACCTTCCCCTCTCACCTTCCTCCCTCACCTTCCCCTCTCACCTTCCTCCCTCACCTTCCCCTCTCACCTTCCCCCCTCACCTTCCTCCCTCACCTTCCCCTCTCACCTTCCTCCCTCACCTTTCCCTCTCACCTTCCCCTCTCACCTTCCCCCCTCACCTTCCTCCCTCACCTTCCTCCCTCACCTTCCCCTCTCACCTTCCTCCCTCACCTTCCCCCTCACCTTCCTCCCTCACCTTCCTCCTCCACCCTTCCCCTCTCACCTTCCCCCTCAACTCTCCCTCACCTTCCTCCCCACCTTCCCCTCCC
Source organism: Cherax quadricarinatus (assembly GCF_038502225.1). Classification (NCBI taxonomy): domain Eukaryota; kingdom Metazoa; phylum Arthropoda; class Malacostraca; order Decapoda; family Parastacidae; genus Cherax; species Cherax quadricarinatus. The sequence goes on from NC_091316.1 coordinate 1,666,865, forward strand.
TCTCCTTCCTCCTCACCTTCCCCTCACCTTCCTCCCTCACCTCCTCCACCTTCCTCCTCACCCCTTCCCTCACCTTCCTCCTCACCTTTCCCACTCTACCTCTTCCCCTCTCACCTTCCCCCTCACCTTCCTCCTCACCTTCCTCCCCTCACCTTCCCCTCTCATTCCCCTCTCACCTTCCCCTCTCACCTTCCCCTCCTTCCCCTCTCACCTTCCTCCCTCACCTTCCCCTCTACCTTACCTCTCCCCACCTTCCCCCTCACCCCTCCCCTCACCTTCCTCCTCCACCTCCCTCACCTTCCCCTCTCACCTTCCCCTCTCACCTTCCTCCCTCACCTTCCCCTCTCACCTTCCTCCCTCACCTTCCTCCCTCACCTTCCTCCCTCACCTTCCTCCCTCACCTTCCTCCCTCACCTTCCTCCCTCACCTTCCTCCCTCACCTTACCCTCCCCTCACCTTCCCCTCTCACCTTCCCCTCTCACCTTCCTCCCCCTCACCTTCCTTCTCCCTCACCTTCCTCCCCTCACCTTCCTCCCTTACCTTCCTCCTCACCTTCCTCCTCACCTTCCCCTCTCACCTTCCCCCTCTCACCTTTCCTCACCTTCCCCTCTCACCTTCCTCCCCCTCACCTTCCTCCTCACCTTCCTCTCACACCCCTCCCCTCACCTTCCTCCCCTCACCTTCCTCCTCACCTTCCTCCTCACCTTCCTCCCTCACCTTCCCCTCTCACCTTCCCTCCTCCCCTTCTCACCTTCCTCCCCTCACCTTCCCCCTCCTCACCTCCCCTCTCACCACCCTTCCTTCCCCCTCACCTTCCTCCCCTCACCTTCCTCCCTCACCTTCCTCCCCACCTCCCTCACACCTTCCTCTCACCTTCCCCTCTCACCTTCCCCTCTCACCTCCCCTCACCTCCCTCCCTCACCTTCCCCTCACCTTCCCCTCTCACCTTCCTCCTCCCTTCCTCCCCCTCCACCTTCCCCTCTCACCTTCCCCTCTCACCTTCCCTCTCCCCTTCTCCTCTCACCTTCCTCTCACCTTCCTCCTCACCCTTCCCCTCCTAGCCACCCCTCTCACCTTCCTCTCACCTTCTCTCACCTTCCTCCTCACCTTCCCCTCTACCTTCCTCCCTCACCTTCCCCTCTCACCTTCCTCCCCTCACCTTCCTCCATCACCTTCCTCCCTCACCTTCCCCTCTCACCTTCCTCCCTCAACTTCCTCCCTCTCACCTCCTCCCCACCTCTCACCTTCCTCCTCACCTTCCTCTCACCTTCCTCTCACCTTCCTCCTCCTCTACCTTCCTCCCTCAACATCCCCTCTCCTTCCTCCCTCACCTTCCTCCCTCAACTTTCCCTCTCACCTTCCTCCTCACCTTCCCTCTCACCTTCCCCTCCCTCACCCTTCCCTTCCCCTCTTCACCTTCCCTCTCACCTTCCCCTCTCACCTTCCCCATCACCTTCCTCCCTCACCTTCCTCTCACCTTCCCCCTCTTCCTCCTCACCTCCTCCTCACCTTCCTCCTCCTTCCTCCTCATCTTCCTACCCTCACCTTCCTACCCTCATCTTCCTACCCTCAACTTCCAACCCTCAACATCCCCTCCCTCACCTTCCTCCCCTCACCTTCCTCCCTCACCTTCCCCTCTCCAACCTTCCCTCTCACCTTCCCCTCTCACCTTCCCTCCCCTCACCTTCCCCCTCTCACCTTCCCTCCCCTCCCCCACTCCCACCTTCCCCTCTCACCTTCCCCTCTCACCTTCCCCTCTCACCTTCCACGCTCATCTTCCTACTCTCACCTTCCTACCCTCACCTTCCTACCCTCACCTTCCTACCCTCACCTTCCTACCCTCACCTTCCTACCCTCACCTTCCTACCCTCACCTTCCTACCCTCACCTTCCTACCCTCACCTTCCTACCCTCACCTTCCTACCCTCACCTTCCTCCCTCACCATCCTCCCTCACCTTCCTCCTCACCTTCCTCCATCACCTTCCTCCTCACCTTCCCCTCTCACCTTCCTCCCTCACCTTCCCCTCTCACCTCCTCCCCTCAACTTCCTCCCCTCACCTTCCCCCCTCTCACCTTCCTCCCCTCACCTTCCTTCCTCCCCACCCCTTCCTCCCCTCACCTTCCCTTCCTCACCTTCCCCTCTCACCTTCCCCTCTACCTTCCTCCCTCACCTTCCCCCTCCTCACCTCTCCTCCCTCACATTCCTCACCTCCCTCACCTTCCTCCCCTCACCTTCCTCCCTCACCTTCCTCCCCTCACCTCCCTCTCACCTTCCTCCTCACCTTCCTCCCCTCCCCACCCCCTTCCTCCCCTCACCTTCCCTCTCACCTTCCTTCCTCCCCCAACTTCCTCCCTCACCTTCCTCCCCTCTCACCTTCCCTCCCCACCTTCCCCTCTCACCTTCCACACTCACCTTCCTTCCCTCATCTTCCCCCTCCCACCTTCCCTCTCACCTTCCCTCACCTTCCCCTCTCACCTTCCTCCCTCACCTTCCTCCCTCACCTTCCCCCCACCTCCTCCCCACCTTCCTTCCCTCACCTTCCTCCTCACCTTCCTACCCTCACCTTCCTACCCTCACCTTCCTACCCTCACCTCCTCACCTTCCCCCCTCACCTTCCTCCCTCACCTTCCTCCCTCACCTTCCTCCCTCACCTTCCTCCATCACCTTCCTCCCTCACCTTCCCCTCTCACCTTCCTCCCTCACCTTCCCCTCTCACCTTCCTCCCTCACCTTCCTCCCTCACCTTCCTCCCTCACGTTTCCTGATCCTCAAAAACAAAGCTTCCCGCTGCCACTATTAACACAACTGACAACCGTCAATGAAGACGTTATTTACTTGATACAACACCCACAACCCTGATTTAAGAGTGTATATACACAGAGAGAGGTGTATCTTTCAGCATATATACACCAAGCTGTGTATATCTGTTTATACACCGTCAGGTGTGTATTGAACACAACATATACACTGAGAGTTTACTGTAGTCTCCGTTTCAGGAACCACCATTGATGGTGAAGTCTTCACGACCTCTGTGCGTCGTAAACCCGAGTTGCTTCCGGGGGTCACCGCCCCAGCGGCCCAGTCCCAGACCAGGACTCTTGTTTGCTATATGATCTCTGCCAGCGTGCCTAGCAAGACCCCAGCCAAGACCCCAGCCAAAACCCCAGCCAAAACCCCAGCCAAGACTTTGAGCTGGGAGCCGCCGAGCAGTGACGGGTTTCCGCAGCTATGAGTGACGACAGAGTTCAGCCTGGTCAGTGTAATGATACACTCTGAAGTATATTTATATCTGATGACTGTCAGCATCATGCTTAGTGACTCAGGTCTGGCTACACTGCTTGCACTCACCTCTGGCTACACTGTTTGCACTCACCTCTGGCTACACTGCTTGCATTCATCTCTGGCTACACTGTTTGCACGCATCTCTGGCTACACTGTTTGCATTCATCTCTGGCTACACTGTTTGCACGCATCTCTGGCTACACTGTTTGCACGCATCTCTGGCTACACTGTTTGCACGCATCTCTGGCTACACTGCTTGCACTCACCTCTGGCTACACTGCTTGCACTCACCTCTGGCTACACTGCTTGCACTCACCTCTGGCTACACTGCTTGCACTCACCTCTGGCTACACTGCTTGCACTCACCTCTGGCTACACTGTTTGCACGCATCTCTGGCTACACTGCTTGCACTCACCTCTGGCTACACTGTTTGCACTCATCTCTGGCTACACTACTTGCACTCACCTCTGGCTACACTGCTTGCACTCACCTCTGGCTACACTGCTTGCACTCACCTCTGGCTACACTACTTGCACTCACCTCTGGCTACACTGCTTGCACTCATCTCTGGCTACACTGCTTGCACTCATCTCTGGCTACACTGTTTGCACTCATCTCTGGCTACACTGCTTGCACTCACCTCTGGCTACACTACTTGCACTCACCTCTGGCTACACTGCTTGCACTCATCTCTGGCTACACTGCTTGCACTCACCTCTGGCTACACTGTTTGCACTCATCTCTGGCTACACTACTTGCACTCACCTCTGGCTACACTGCTTGCACTCACCTCTGGCTACACTGCTTGCACTCACCTCTGGCTACACTGCTTGCACTCACCTCTGGCTACACTGTTTGCACTCATCTCTGGCTACACTGCTTGCACTCACCTCTGGCTACACTGTTTGCACTCATCTCTGGCTACACTGCTTGCACTCACCTCTGGCTACACTGTTTGCACTCATCTCTGGCTACACTACTTGCACTCACCTCTGGCTACACTGGTTGCACTCAACTCTGGCCACACTGCTTGCACTCACCTCTGGCTACACTGCTTGCACTCACCTCTGGCTACACTGTTTGCACCTCATCTCTGGCTACACTGCTTGCACTCACCTCTGGCTACACTGTTTGCACTCATCTCTGGCTACACTGCTTGCACTCACCTCTGGCTACACTGTTTGCACTCATCTCTGGCTACACTACTTGCACTCACCTCTGGCTACACTGCTTGCACTCATCTCTGGCTACACTGCTTGCACTCACCTCTGGCTACACTGCTTGCACTCACCTCTGGCTACACTGCTTGCACTCACCTCTGGCTACACTGCTTGCACTCACCTCTGGCTACACTGTTTGCACTCATCTCTTGGCTACACACTTGCACTCCACCTCTGGCTACACTGCTTGCACTCATCTCTGGCTACACTGCTTGCACTCACCTCTGGCTACACTGCTTGCACTCACCTCTGGCTACACTGTTTGCACTCATCTCTGGCTACACTGCTTGCACTCACCTCTGGCTACACTGTTTGCACTCATCTCTGGCTACACTGCTTGCACTCACCTCTGGCTACACTGTTTGCACTCATCTCTGGCTACACTACTTGCACTCACCTCTGGCTACACTGCTTGCACTCATCTCTGGCTACACTGCTTGCACTCACCTCTGGCTACACTGCTTGCACTCACCTCTGGCTACACTGCTTGCACTCACCTCTGGCTAGAAAGCAACAAAGGGGAATGAAGGAGTGAGGAAGGAGAACAGAAGACGGAGAGTGTATAAGGGAAGATGAGGGGTGGGAAGGGGTATAAAAAGCCAATAATAAAGTTATATTCGTGAGGAAGAGAGGCGGGGAGAGGAGGAGGAGAGGCGGGGAGAGGAGGAGGAGAGGCGGGGAGAGAAGGAGGAGAGGCGGGAGAGGAGGGGAGGAGAGGCAGGGGAGAGGAGGAGGAGAGGCGGGGAGAGGGAGGAGGAGGAGAGGCAGGGAGAGGAGGAGGAGGAGAGGAGGGAGGAGGAGGAGGGAGGGGAGGAGGAGGAGGAGGAGGGGGAGGGGAGGAGGAGGAGGAGGCGGGGAGAGGAGGAGGAGGGGGCGGGGAAGAAGAGTAATTGAAAGTAAAGGGAGAGAACGAGAGGGGAATGTGAGAGAGTGACTGGTGAGGGGGAAGGTGGGAGGGGATGGGAGGGGAAGGAGTGGATGGGAGGGGAAGGGAAGTGGAACACTGATAGTATCACAACTTTGTGTTGTGGTCAACCCCACCGTCTCTCTCTCTCTCTCTCTCTCTCTCTCTCTCTCTCTCTCTCTCTCTCTCTCTCTCTCTCTCTCTCTCTCTCTCTCTCTTTTTATTTTTTTTTACACAGGGTTTGACAAGGTTAAGGATCCCTAGCTTTATTGACAAGCTATTTACAGGTTAAGGATTCCTAACTTTACTAAGAGCTGTTACCTACATCAGCTCATTTGAAAGCATTTTTATTGTTATGAGACATACAAGTAGGGAACAGGATGAAGTTGGAGCCATCTGTGGGCCAGCATTTTCATTTGATCAACTGACTTTATCTCGTTGACATCATTATGCTGTACGAATGTGTTCCATACTCGAATCATCCTGGGTATGTATGATCTCAGATGGAGTGATGTTCTGGAGAAGGGTACAGCCAGAGTGAAGTTGCTGCTTTCTGCCCGTCTTGTGGCATAAAAGCTTGTTTCACGCTGTCCTGGAAGTGGATCCAAGTGTGGTACTTTGACAATATTGGCCTTGTACATAACAGTAAGGCCACCCACATCCCTCCTGTGTTGAAGGCTCTGCTGAAATGACAGATCTCTCTCTCTCTCTCTCTCTCTCTCTCTCTCTCTCTCTCTCTCTCTCTCTCTCTCTCTCTCTCTCTCTCTCTCTCTCTCTCTCTCTCTCTCTCTCACACACACACACACACACATTATTGTTTTACTTGGTGGTGTACCATGAGAGAAAGAGAGTGAAAGACAGAGATAATGAGAGACATGATAACGGCCCAAGATGATGAGATGTGATGGTATCACTTGACGGTTAAGAAGCAGGAATCAGGAGCTGAAACTCAACCCATGTAGATAAACACACACACACACACACACACACACACACACACACACACGCACACACACACACACACACACACACACACACACACACACACACACACACACACACACACACACACACACACACACACTACCAGAGTGAGAGGGGAGGATGAACCAGCAAGATTGGACCTTGTGTTCACCCTGGGCAGCTCAGACATTGAGGACATCAAGTATGAGAGTCCCCTAGGAGCTAGCGACCACGTGGTTCTGTGCTTTGAATACATAGTAGAGCTGCAAGTGGAGAGAATAACAGGAGTAGAATGGGAAAAGCCTGACTATAAAAGAGGGGACTACATAGGGTTGAAGAACTTCCTGCGGGAGGTCCAGTGGGACAGAGAACTGGCAGGAAAGCCAGTAAATGAAATGATGGAATATGTAGCAACAAAATGCAAGGAGGCAGTGGAAAGGTTCATTCCCAAGGGCAACAGTAACAACGGGAAGACCAGAACAAGCCCCTGGTTCACCCGACGGTGTAAGGAGGCAAAAACAAAGTGCAATAGAGAATGGAAAAAGTACAGAAGGCAGAGAACACACGAAAATAGGGAGATCAGTCGCAGAGCCAGGAATGAGTACGCACAGGTAAGGAGGGAGGCCCAGCGACAGTATGAAAATGACATAGCATCGAAAATCAAGACAGACCCGAAACTGTTGTATAGCCACATCAGGAGGAAGACAACAGTCAAAGACCAGGTGATCAGATTAAGGACAGAAGGTGGAGAACTCACAAGAAATGATCAGGAGGTATGTGAGGAGCTGAACAGGAGATTTAAGGAAGTTTTTACAGTAGAGACAGGAAGGGCTGTGGGAAGACAGAACAGAAGGGAACATCAAGAGGGAATATACCAACAAGTGTTGGATGACATACGAACAACTGAGGAAGAGGTGAAGAAGCTCTTAAGTGACCTTGACACCTCAAAGGCGATGGGACCGGACAACATCTCCCCATGGGTCCTTAGAGAAGGAGCAGAGATGCTGTGTGTGCCTCTAACCACAATCTTCAACACATCCCTTGAAACTGGGCAACTACCTGAGAAATGGAAGACAGCTAATGTAGTCCCCATATTTAAGAAAGGAAACAGAAACGAGGCACTAAACTACAGACCTGTGTCTCTGACATGTATTGTGTGCAAAGTCATGGAGAAGATTATCAGGAGGAGAGTGGTCGAACACCTGGAAAGGAACAAGATTATAAATGAAAACCAGCATGGGTTCATGGAAGGCAAATCTTGTATCACAAACCTCCTGGAGTTTTATGACAAGGTAACAGAAGTAAGACATGAGAGAGAGGGTTGGGTAGATTGCGTTTTCCTAGACTGCAGGAAGGCCTTTGACACAGTTCCCCACAAGAGATTAGTGCAGAAGCTGGAGGATCAGGCACACGTAAAAGGAAGGGCACTGCAATGGATAAGGGAATACCTGACAGGGAGGCAGCAACGAGTCATGGTACGTGAAGAGGTATCACAGTGGGCGCCTGTTACGAGCGGGGTCCCACAGGGGTCAGTTCTAGGACCAGTGCTATTTTTGATATATGTGAACGACATGATGGAAGGAATAGACTCTGAAGTGTCCCTGTTCGCAGATGACGTGAAGTTGATGAGAAGAATTAAATCGGACGAGGATGAGGCAGGACTGCAAAGAGACCTGGAGTGGCTGGACATGTGGTCCAGTAACTGGCTTCTCGAATTCAATCCAGCCAAATGCAAAGTCATGAAGATTGGGGAGGGGCAAAGAAGACCGCAGACAGAGTATAGGCTAGGTGGACAAAGACTACAGACCTCACTCAGGGAGAAAGACCTTGGGGTGACCATAACACCGAGCACATCACCGGAGGCACACATCAACCAAATAACCGCTGCAGCATACGGGCGCCTGGCAAACCTGAGAATAGCGTTCCGATACCTTAATAAGGAATCGTTCAAGACACTGTACACTGTGTATGTTAGGCCCATACTGGAGTATGCAGCACCAGTCTGGAACCCACACCTGGTCAAGCACGTCAAGAAGTTAGAGAAAGTACAAAGGTTTGCAACAAGGCTAGTCCCAGAGCTCAAGGGAATGTCGTACGAGGAAAGGTTAAGGGAAATCGGACTGACGACACTGGAGGACAGAAGGGTCAGGGGAGACATGATAACGACATACAAGATACTGCTGGGAATAGACAAGGTGGACAGAGATAGGATGTTCCAGAGAGGGGACACAGGGACAAGGGGTCACAACTGGAAGCTGAAGACTCAGACGAGTCACAGGGACGTTAGGAAGTATTTCTTCAGTCATAGAGTTGTCAGCAAGTGAAGTAGTGGAGGCAGGAACCATACATAGTTTTAAGAAGAGGTATGACAAAGCTCAGGAAGCAGAGAGAGAGAGGATCCAGTAGCGATCAGTGAAGAGGCGGGGCCAGGAGCTGAGTCTCGACCCCTGCAACCACAATTAGGTGAGTACAATTAGGTGAGTACACACACTCACACACACACACACACACACACACACACACACACACACACACACACACACACACACACACACACACACACACACACACACATGCATGCATCATGCATCAATATGTCAGGGACACAACCTGAGAGAGAGGGGAGGATGAGCCAGCAAGACTGGATCTTGTATTCACCCTGAGCAGTTCAGACATTGAGGACATCACTTATGAGAGGCCCCTTGGAGCTAGCGATCACGTAGTTCTGAGTTTTGATTATATAGTAGAGTTACAAGTGGAGAAGGTAACAGGAACTGAAGGGGACAGGCCAAACTATAAAAGGGGGGACTACACAGGTATGAGAAACTTCCTGCAGGAGGTTCAGTGGGACAGAGAAATGGTAGGAAAATCAGTAAACGAGATGATGGAATATGTGGCAACAAAGTGCAAGGAGGCAGAGGAAAGGTTTGTTCCCAAGGGAAACAGAAATAATAGGAAGACCAAAACGAGTCCTTGGTTTACCCGAAGGTGTAGGGAGGCAAAAACTAAGTGCAACAGAGAATGGAAAAGGTACAGGAGGCATAGGACCCAGGAAAACAAGGAGATTAGTAGAAGAGCCAGAAACGAGTATGCACAGATAAGGAGGGAGGCCCAGCGACAGTATGAAAACGACATAGCATCGAAAGTCAAATCTGACCCGAAACTGCTGTATAGCCACATTAGGAGGAAGATAACAGTCAAGGACCAGGTGATAAGGCTGAGGAAAGAAGGTGGAGAACTCACAAGAAACGATCAAGAGGTATGTGAGGAGCTCAACACGAGATTTAAGGAAGTATTTACAGTAGAGACAGGAAGGACTCTAGGGGGACAGACCAGATGGGAACACCAGCAAGGAATACACCAACAAGTGTTGGACGACATACATACAGATGAGGAGGAGGTGAAGAAACTGCTAAGGGACATCGATACCTCAAAGGCAATGGGACCGGACAACATCTCCCCGTGGATCCTCAGAGAGGGAGCAGATATATTGTGCGTGCCACTTACCACAATCTTCAACACGTCCCTGGAAACTGGGCAACTACCTGAGGTATGGAAGACGGCAAATGTAGTTCCCATTTTTATAAAAGGAGACAGAAAAGAGGCACTGAACTATAGACCTGTGTCATTGACGTGTATAGTATGCAAAGTTATGGAGAAGGTTATCAGGAGGAGAGTGGTGGAGCACCTGGAACGGAACAAGAGTATAAATGCCAACCAGCACGGATTCATGGAAGGCAAATCCTGTGTCACAAACCTTCTGCAGTTTTATGATAAAATAACAGAAGTAAGACACGAGAGAGAGGGGTGGGTTGATTGCATCTTCTTGGACTGCAAGAAGGCCTTTGACACAGTTCCTCACTAGAGATTAGTGCAGAAGCTAGAGCATCAGGCGCATATAACAGGAAGGGCACTGCAATGGATCAGAGAATACCGGACAGGGAGGCAACAACGAGTCATGGTACGTAATGATGTATCACAGTGGGCACCTGTGACGAGCGGGGTCCCACAGGGGTCGGTCCTAGGACCAGTGCTATTTTTGGTATATGTGAATGACATGATGGAAGGGTTAGACTCAGAAGTGTCCCTGTTTGCAGATGATGTGAAGTTAATGAGGAGAATTAAATCAGATGAGGACCAGGCAGGACTTCAAAGAGACCTGGACAGACTGGACACCTGGTCCAGCAAATGGCTTCTCGAATTTAATCCTGCCAAATGCAAAGTCATGAAGATAGGGGAAGGGCACAGAAGACTACAGACAGAGTATAGGCTAGGTGGCCAAAGACTGCAAACCTCACTCAAGGAGAAAGATCTTGGGGTGAGTATAACACCGAGCATGTCTCCGGAAGCACACATCAATCAGATAACTGCTGCAGCATATGGGCGCCTGGCAAACCTGAGAACAGCATTCCGATACCTTAGTAAGGAACCGTTCAAGACACTGTACACCGTGTATGTCAGGCCCATACTGGAGTATGCAGCACCTGTTTGGAACCCGCACTTGATAAAGCACGTCAAGAAACTGGAGAAAGTACAAAGGTTTGTAACAAGGTTAGTTCCAGAGCTAAGGGGAATGTCCTATGAAGAAAGATTAAGGGAAATCAGCCTGACGACACTGGAGGACAGGAGGGTCAGGGGAGACATGATAACGACATATAAAATTCTGCGTGGAATAGACAAGGTGGACAAAGACAGGATGTTCCAGGGAGGGGACACAGAAACAAGAGGCCATAATTGGAAGTTGAAGATACAAATGAGTCAGAGAGATATTAAGAAGTATTTCTTCAGTCATAGAGTTGTAAGGCAGTGGAATAGCCTAGAAAATGACGTAGTGGAGGCAGGAACCATACACAGTTTTAAGACGAGGTTTGATAAAGCTCATGGAGCGGGGAGAGAGAGGGCCCAGTAGCAACCAGTGAAGAGGCGGGGCCAGGAGCTAAGACTCGACCCCTGCAACCACAAATAGGTGAGTACACACACACACACACACACACACACACACACACACACACACACACACACACACACACAAAAAAAAAAAAAAAGTGGTTGAAGGTAGAATTGGGTGGTTTGCAAGGGGACGGAAATGGCCTCTCAAAGTAATTTTCAAGTCAGAATCAACTCGAACCATGATTCTGCAGAACACACGACTGAGAGACAAACAAAGAGTACCAGAGTGTGTACCTCGATCGAGACAGAACACAAGAGGAAAGGATGATACTGAAGGAGAGAGTACAAAAATGAAAGGAGGAACGAGAGGAAGTGACAAGGATGAGCAGAAGAACCCAGACAGAGGTGGGAGGGCAAACACACCCTTCAGAAACACCTGCAGAAGGACTCCAACTGCAACAACCGACAACCCAAAGGCAACCGAACAATCTGAACCAACACACACACTGATCTCTCTGTCCCCACCCCCACACCACAAAACCCACCCCTACAGCAACCCCCTATGGGAACTCTGCCCCCACCCCCACTGAAACTCCCCCATAGGCCCCCACCAGGGCTCCTGATCCCCCAACCCCAATCTTCTCCCAGGATCACAGTATTAGAAAAGAAATTGAAGGTTTGGTACACAAATGCGGATGGAATAACGAATAAATATGAGTGTCATGAAAGAATCAATAAGAAGTCCCCAGATATCATAGCGGTCACAGAAACGAAACTCACTCAGACAATAACAGATGCAATCTTCCCACAAGGATATCAGATCCTGAGTAAAGATAGAAGGAGCAGAGGGGGAGGAGGGGTTGCACTACTTGTAAAAAACCGATGGACATTTGAGGAAATGGAAGGCATGGCCGAGATTGGAGGAAGGGATTACATAGTAGGTACACTTCAGTCTGGGGAACATAAGGTAGTCATTGCAGTGACATATAATCCACCACAGAACTGCAAGAGGCCAAGAGAGGAATATGAAGAGAGCAACAGAGCAATGGTGGACACATTGACCGAGGTGGCAAGAATGTGATGCAGTTCAGATGGGATTGTGAGGTCTCTAGGGAGACCTAATTATATGGTCACACCTGCCTTAGCAAATGTCGGGTAGTCACGCCCACGTCTGAGGTCTTTTGTTCTTGACGGCGTCAGACCTCGGCATCAGGTCATAACACGTGGTACATACCCCATTGGGGAGGGGGTACTTTGACTACCATATAAGCCCAGAGAACAGCTGAGTAAGGAGGTTGTTGGTGACAGGTCCGGGGAGCGAGAGCTCTGGACAGCCGCGTGTGTTGTGGACCACGCATTGGGAATCTCGGGTCAGCTGGTCTGTGAATTAAGAGTGAGTACTAGTCCGTGTTACTGATAACATCTACCTTTCCCCCTGGTAATAAGTCTCATAGGTCAATTGTTATATTATGTAAATGTCCATCAGTATATGTGGTATTCTAGCCCTTTTATGTTATTAAGTAAACTATAGCCATAGTTCCCATTTTTTTTATTTTGTACCTCCACATGCTATTCCCTATTCTGTTAAGCACTGGGATACACAGGAGACGTGCTCACTCGCTGGGATACCTCAGGTAGAGTGGGTAGAGGTCTCACAAGAAACCTCATGCATCAACATGTTAAGGACACTACTAGAGAGAGGGGGGAGGATGAACCAGCAAGACTGGATCTTGTGTTCACCCTGAGCAGTTCAGACTTTGAGGACATCACATATGAGAGACCCCTTGGAGCTGGTGATCACATGGTTCTGTGTTTTGAATACATAAGAGTTGCAAGTGGAGAGGTTAACAGGAGTTGAATGGGAAAATCAAAACTATAAAAGGGGGGACTACACAGGTATGAAATTTTCCTGCAGGAGGTTCAGTGGAACAGGGAATTGGCAGGAAAGTTTGTAAATGAAATGATGGAATATGTAACAACAAAATGCAAGGAGGCAGAGGGAAGGTTTCTTCCCAAGGGCAACAGAAATAATAGGAAGACCAAAGCGAGTCCTTGGTTTACCCGAAGGTGTAGGGAGAATCGAAAAGGTACAAGAGGCAAAGGACCCAGAAAAATAAAGAGACTAGTTGAAGAGCCAGAAACGAGTATGCAGAGATAAGGAGGGAGGCCCAGTGACAGTACAAAAACGACATAGCATCGAAAGTCAAGTCTGACCTAAAACTGCTGTATAGCCACATTAGGAGGAAGACAACAGTCAAAGACCAGGTGATCAGGCTGAGGAAAGATGGTGGGGAACTCACCAGAAATGCTCAAGAGGTATGTGAGGAACTCAACATGAGATTAAAGGAAGTATTTACAGTGGAGACAGGAATGCCTCTGGGTGGACAGAACAGAAGGGGACACCAACAAGGAATATACCAACAAGTGTTGGATGACATACACACAACTGATGAGGAGGTGAAGAAGCTGCTAAGGGAACTTGATACTTCAAAGGCAATGGGACCAGACAACATCTCCCCATGGGTCCATAGAGAGAGAGAAGAAATGCTGTGTGTGCCACTAACCACAATCTTCAACACATCCTTGAAGCTGGGCAACTACCTGAGGCATGGAAGACGGCAAATGTAGTACCCATATTTAAAAAAGGAGACAGACAAAAGGCACTAAACTATAGACCAGTGTCACTGATATGTATAGTATGCAAAGTAATGGAGAAGATTATCAGGAGAGCGATGGAGCACCTGGAACGGAACAAGAGTATAAATGCCAACCAGCACAGATTTATGGAAGGCAAATCCTGTGTCACAAACCTACTGGAGTTTTATGATAAAGTAACAGAGGTAAGACACGAGAGAGAGGGGTGGGTTGATTGCATCTTCTTGGGCTGCAAGAAGGCCTTCGACACAGTTCCTCACAGGAGATTGGTGCAGAAACTAGAGGATCAGGCGCATATAACAGGAAGGGTGCTGCAATGGATCAGAGAATACATGACAGGGAGGCAACAACGAGTCATGGTATGCGATGAGATATCACAGTGGGCACCTGTGATGAGCAGGGTTCCACCGGGGTTGGTCCTTGGACCAGTGCTATTTCTGGTATATGTGAATGACATGATGGAAGGGTTAGACTCAGAAGTGTCCCTGTTTGCAGATGATATGAAGTTAATGGGGAGAATTAAATCAGATGAGGATCAGGTAGGACTTCAAAGAGACCTGGACAGGCTGGACACCTGGTCCAGCAACTGGCTTCTCGAATTTAACCCCGCCAAATGCAAAGTCATGAAGATCGGGGAAGGGCAAAGAAGACCGCAGATGGAGTATAGGCTAGGTGGCCAAAGACTGTAAACCTCACTCAAGGAGAAAGATCTTGGGGTGAGTATAACACCGAGCACGTCTCCGGAAGCACATACCAACCAGATAACTGCTGCAGCATATGGGCGCCTGGCAAACCTGGGAATAGCGTTCCGATACCTTAGTAAGGAATCATTCAAGACACTGTACACCGTGTACGTCAGGCCCATACTGGAGTATACAGCACCTTTTTGGAACCCACACTTGATCAAGCATGTCAAGAAATTAGAGAAAGTACAAAGGTTTGCAACAAGGCTAGTTCCAGAGCTAAGGGGAATGTCCTACGAAGAAGGGTTAACGGCCAATCGGCCTGACGACACTGGAGGACAGAGAGTTAGGGAAGACATGATAATGACATACAAAATACTGCGTGGAATAGACAAGGTGGACAGAAACAGGATGTTCCAGAGAGGGGACACAGAAACAAGAGGTCACAATTGGAAGTTCAAGACCTGGATGAGTCAGAGATGTTAGGAAGTATTTCTTCAGTCATAGAGTAGTCAGGAAGTGGAATAGCCTAGCAAGCGAAGTAGTGGAGGCAGGAACCATACATAGCTTTAAGATGAGGTATGATAAAGCTCATGGAGCAGGGAAGAGGTGGGGCCAGGAGCTAGGACTCGACCCCTGCAACCTCACCTAGGTGAGTATAACTAGGTGAGTACACACACACACACACACACACACGAGGTCCCGTGTTAAACACTGTACCTGTTTGTAGTGGGGTGGGGAGAGAGGATGGGGGAGGATATTTAATGGGGAAGGGACTATCGTAGGTTTGATGAGGGAGGAGGTAAAGCATGGGATGGATGAGTGGGAGAGAGGAAGAGATTGAGGGAATGAGAGATGAGGGAGGATTAGACATTGTGAGTGAGGGAGGAGGGGAGGTAATGGTGGATAGGAGGGAAGGGAGGAGGGAAGGGAGAGGGAGGAGGGAAGGGAGAGGGAGGAGGGGAATAGAGGGGACAGTGCTCAGCTTAGAGGGAGAGACGTAGATAACAGGATACGTTCTTGGAGGAAGATAATGGAGGGAATGATGGAGTGAGTAGGAGGAAGAAGAGGGAGGGGAGGCATAGAGGGAGCGGAGCTGGGGACACAGTGAGGCAGAGAGAAGAAATGACC
The DNA here is from genome assembly GCF_038502225.1 of Cherax quadricarinatus. Taxonomy (NCBI): domain Eukaryota; kingdom Metazoa; phylum Arthropoda; class Malacostraca; order Decapoda; family Parastacidae; genus Cherax; species Cherax quadricarinatus. The sequence goes on from NC_091316.1 coordinate 1,682,594, forward strand.
TGTTGGAGGGAGGGAGATGACGGGTGGAGGAGAGAGAGAGAGAGAGAGAGAGAGAGAGGTGTTCTCAGTAGTAGTAACCAGTTACCAGTAACCAGGGTACCGTTGACTCAACGACCAACCGTCTCTGCCTGAGTCACTATCTGAATTCATATTGTGCTGACCTCAGCAGTATCAAAGGCCCCCTCACACTGGGTACTGGGCAGCCGGCTAGTCAGTATTACGGGTGTGACCAAGGAGGCAAGGTAACGGCTGCGGGCTCTCTCCACATATCGCAATTATACGTAATAACAGCCTACGTGAGTATTTCTTACCTAATCCACGAGTCGAACTCCCACATGATAAATGGTGACAGCGGTGTGGAGCGTGGATTTACGTTTTTAAGGGTAATTCAAGGCGTTAGAAGGCTGTTTGTGTGAGTAGCGCCAGGGTCAAAGGTGAACCGTCACCCACCAGCCACTACCCTCAAGCACCACCTCCAGCCACGCCGCCTACTCCCCTCACAACCTACTGCCTGCAAGCCTGTCGCAGCCGTTTCAAGCTTCCTGGCTTAGTTCGTGTGCTAATTGCTTCAATCTCCGAGGGGTTGACCCGGATTTTGCAATTAAGCCAGTCAGTAAGCCAGACTGTGGAAGTGAACACCAGTCAGCCTATCATCCAGCCTGTCTCCTGTCATCCAACTGCTCCTCCATGCTTTGTGCATCGTTACACGTCTTCCAGTCAGCCATTCTCGTGGGGTAAGCCAGTCAGCCAACCCAGCTTCTAACCCAGCTGAGAGAGAGAAGTAAGCCATGCAGTAAGAAGTAAGCCAAGTTCCTCTGAAGTATTGTCTATATCGCTTTGTGCTCCCTGTTGGATGCTAAGAGTGGTTTTCACCATTCCTGTGGCATAGAGTGGCTTAAGCCACCTTCGTGGGTAGAGAGTGGAGTCCGCGCCAGTGAGCGCCAGCAGAGTCACCACCCACCACTCTCTCCCACCACCAGACACCCCATCTACCTGTGGTTGTTTGCACCCTTGTACTGGGTCCTAGTACTGTTTTGGCTCACATAATTGGTCAAGAGATTGTAGCTGGTACCAACGATAAAGCCAGTTATGTGAGTTCGCCTAGAAAGCACATTTCTTCACGACAACAGTGTGAGTGGAGGAGGAAACACCACCCGCCCAAAGGCTAAAACCTTCTCCTCATCACTCGTCATCCCGTCTACTACTCCAGACTCCAGTGATAATTTTCTTGAGACATTTTCTTGCACTTAAAGACATTTGCATGTGTGAGACATTTATAGTAAATTGCTTGTGTACTCTAAACCTTGTGTTTTTCAGTGTTTTCACTTATCTTATATTTTTTATTCTGTGTTTTTTTCTTATGCTACTCGTCTGTAGTAAGTATTATTGTGTAGTGTACCAGTCAGTCACTCTGTGTGAAGTGATTCATTTTTTTTTATTGTATTCTTTCAGCGTTGTATTCTCCAGTAATTATCATTGTATTTCATGCAGTGATATTCACCCAGTATACTAAATTATCCATTTATTTCTATGTGTGTCTTTTTTTTCGTATGCCAGCAGTGTCTCATTCCTCTAATTTTTTCGCAGACTGTGTACCATTATTTTTGCCAGCAAATTTTTGTCGTATCAGTCACAGCAAGATTTTGTTGTATCAGTCACAGCAGGAATTTGTTGTAAGAATAAACTAATACTGTTGTGTGCCCCGCCACTGTAAGTGTTATATTACCTGTTTTGTTCCTGTGTTTTATTTTATTCATATTTTTTATATTTCTTTGAACAAATTCACTCTTGATGAAATTTTAATTACTTTTAACGTAAAGTGTTTTCTTTACTCTGCTTGAGTAAATTGTTTTGTCTAATTTACAATTAAGAGTTAAAGTGTTCAATCAGTTTATTTTTTTGATCTTCCTATTTTAATTTTATCATTTAACCTGAGTTTTCCCAGTGACACTTTATTACTGCAGTGATTATTTCTACACCTTATTTTGTTGCACTTGTTCTGAAGTGAATTATTTTGTTGCACTTGTTCAGCAGTGAATTATTTTCTTTTATTGATATTTTTATGAATTATATTTTAATTTTGTCTATGCATTCTTAGAAAATACTTAAATTTCCCAGTTAACAATTTAGTAATTTTATTTTATACTTTTTACATTGATTTAAAATTTAATTAATTAATTTCTTTATTAGCAAGAGTAAAGACAGCTCATTTTGCATTTAATTCAGTCTCCAGTAATATTTTTACTTGTATATTTCAATGTAAATTTTTTTTTCTTGGTCAATAGTCCTTTAAATTGAGTTTTCCTTCCTCTTGCACTGTATCCTAGACATTTTTTTTTATTATTTCTGCAAAATTAGTTGTATATCTTTTATCTCAATTCTAGAATTTTATATCATTTTTATTGTTCATTATTTTTGCCTTATTTGTTCTCGTGTTACTTTGCCATTATGTCTCACATACCGTCAAGTGATACTTTAGTGAATGTCGACACTCAGACCTCTCAGACTATTGCTGCTCCTGTCATCAGTCCTCACATTCCCTTACTGACTGAAAGACAATACCTAGCCCTCGAGCAATGTGTTTGTTCTCACAGCTTGTATCTGAGATTTGTTAAAGTGCTGCGAAATGTGAAGTTCAGATTAAGTTCCTATAGATCCGTGAATTACTTATTAACGTAGCCGAGCGGTCAGGCACTAGTAATACTGTCACTCCTGTCTGGACTCCAGCCACAATATCATGCACGCACGATAGTGCTCTACTATCCTTGCGATGGCGACTTGTTCAAGTATTCGTTCCTTCCCAGGGGACGCTTTGAGAAGAACTTTACTTGCAACGAGTTATGCCATCTCTTCCTGATGCCACAAGCCGTGCAGAAAGACGTTTCTGTGGCTAGTGTGCTCACTTGAGTGTTGTTGTTGTCCCTTGTGTTTCAGATTGTGATCCCATCCTAGTTGACAGTAATCAGTGCATTGTAAGAAGTTATTTCTCGAGTAACTTCCACGTTGTTAAAGTTTGTAAGTGTAGTTTCTTTATAGTTGATACCTACCTCGTGTCACTGTGTGCGACTCAGAATATCAGCATTGTTCACCGTGTTCATTTCTTTTCTCCTGTGCTTGCAGTTTGAGATAGTAGATTCGTTCTCCCTTGCTCATATTGCGTGTTATAGCATTAATTTTTCAACCGGGGGGAGTCATCCACTCCACCGAGTTTGTTCATTCCTCCAGTAAGAAAGAACCGATCCCTTGTGTTCTGGTGATTCGATTCCTGCTCCAGGAAGATCTTATTCTGAATGTGAAGCCACCAGCACCCATCAGTGACTTTGTCATGAACCAAGAATTACTGTATCGAACAGCCGAGTTGGGTACTCCTAGCAGAAGAGTATACCAGTTAGTAATTCCACAGTCACTAGTGAATGTAGCCTTACAGCTAGTTCACGATGTACCAGGTGTTGCACACCCTGGTATGGATCGTTCAGTAAAACAAGCCAGATTGAAATACTTTTGGCCTCGAATGGCAACTGATATTTCTGAGTATGTTAAGAAATGTAGTGTCTGCATGCAACATAAAGGCAATGCTAATGGTCCTAATCCAATCCAAGTATATCCAACTACTAGTGAACCTTGGGAAAGAGTTGCGCTAGATTTGTTAACTAATTTCCAATGTTCCCTCCAAGGTAACAAACATCTGTGTGTTATGGTAGACCATTTCACCAGATATTGCGAGTTAGTTCCTATTGCAGATAAGACTGCCGAGACAGTAGCTAAAGCGTTTAAAGAACGCATTATCTGCAGGCATACCACTCCTAAGTCCCTAGTAACAGATAATGGAGGCGAATTCTGTAATGAAATTCTTGAAAATTTGTGTACCTTGTACAAGATCTCTAAATCCACCATTGTTCCTCATCATCCTGCCAGCAATGGGTTAGCGGAACGAACTAATAAGAAAGTACTTGATGTCTTGAGAGCCACTATTAATCCCAACAGTGAAACTTGGGATGAAGTTATATCTGATGTGCAGTATGCTATAAATTCTGCTTACAATGTTTCCATAGGTGACACTCCACATTATGCATTGTACGGTGTAGATAAACGTTTGCCTTATGAGTTGTTATATTCTAATCCGAAACCAAATTACAACCCTGATGATTTCATAGCAACTCGTACCAGCTTAGCTCAAAGTGTTTTTAGAAGCATCCGTGAAACACTTCATAAATCAACAGCTGAATTTACAAGAGTCGCAAACACTCGATCAAAGCCATCCAAAATCAAAGTAGGTTCGAGAGTTATGCTGATTAACTTTAACAAAACGTCTGCAATGCCAAAGTTTGATCAAAAGTTTGTTGGTCCTTATCGAGTAGTTGAACATATCACTGGTAATAAGTATAAGGTTAGAGAGATTAGTACTGGTCAGTATAAAGAATCGCATTTGGATCATATGAAGTTAGTATGTGATGATAATGATGTTCCAACCCAGACTAATGTGACAGACTCTGACAATCCTCCTGATCCTGTACTCTCTTCCTCTGATACTCAGTCAGATGATCAACCTGAATGTCGTTATTCCCTACGTACACGACAGGTATTGAGAAATCCTCAAGTATCATTTATAACTTCCAATTCAGATTTGCCTCAAATACAGCATGAGTTAGCCAATGCTACAGAGTTTGATCCTCCCAGAGATGACACCCATTCTGCATATGCCAATCTTACCCTAGCAGAGTTGGGGTTAAATGTAAATAACCTGTATAGATGAATAATTACAGTATCAACTTATCAGTATTCAAGAATTTTTTTTTTGTGTTCATGTTCTCTCCGCATTCTGAGAGTTAACAGTCTAGATTTGCGTGCACCGAATCTGCCTTTCTGTTAAACACTCTTTCTTTGTATATATTCCTTCCTCAGAATCCGTAGATCACATGAATACAGATCGATCGATCAAAAATTTTTTTTATCACTTGTAATCTCAACGTTGAGTTCGTTGTTCATTTGTTGAGTTTTAAGTTGTACTATAGTATACCTTGTATTGCATTACAGTTTCAGTTACGTAAGCTTTCATTCCAATGTTCTAATTATGTATATATAATGTTTAATGTTGTGTACTTTGACATTGTATAGAATCAGCCCAAGCCGTATACCTGCCATCTCTAGTTGTATTAGTTGTATGTCGGGACGACATACGTTAGCGTCGCCGAGCTCTCAGTAGTAGTAACCAGTTACCAGTAACCAGGGTACCGTTGACTCAACGACCAACCGTCTCTGCCTGAGTCACTATCTGAATTCATATTGTGCTGACCTCAGCAGTATCAAAGGCCCCCTCACACTGGGTACTGGGCAGCCGGCTAGTCAGTATTACGGGTGTGACCAAGGAGGCAAGGTAACGGCTGCGGGCTCTCTCCACATATCGCAATTATACGTAATAACAGCCTACGTGAGTATTTCTTACCTAATCCACGAGTCGAACTCCCACATGATAGTGTCAAGGATATACAGAAAAGATCAAAGCAAGTATGTACTCACAACACCTGACCTGTCAGTACTCTACCAGCCCACATGACCTGTCAGTACTCTACCAGCCTACATGACCTGTCAGTACTCTACCAGCACACATGACCTGTCAGTACTCTACCAGCCTACATGACCTGTGAGTACTCTACCAGCCCACATGACCTGTCAGTACTCTACCACCCCACATGACCTGTCAGTACTCTACGAGCCCACATGACCTGTCAGTACTCTGCCAGCCCACATGACCTGTCAGTACTCTACCAGAACACATGACCTGTCAGTACTCTACCAGCCCACATGACCTGTCAGTACTCTACCAGCACACATGACATGTCAGTACTCTACCAGAACACATGACCTGTCAGTACTCTACCAGAACACATGACCTGTCAGTACTCTACCAGCACACATGACCTGTCAGTACTCTACCAGAACACATGACCTGTCAGTACTCTACCAGAACACATGAGCTGTCAGTACTCTACCACCACACATGACCTGTCAGTACTCTACCAGCCCATATGACCTCTCAGTACTCTACCAGCACACATGACCTGTCAGTACTCTACTAGCACACATGACCTGTCAGTACTCTACCAGCACACATGACCTGTCAGTACTCTACCAGCACACATGACCTGCCAGTACTCTACCAGCACACATGACCTGTCAGTACTCTACCAGCACACATGACCTGTCAGTACTCTACCAGCCCACATGACCTGTCAGTACTCTACCAGCACACATGACCTGTCAGTACTCTACCAGCCCACATGACCTGTCAGTACTCTACCAGCACACATGACCTGTCAGTACTCTACCAGCCCACATGACCTGTCAGTACTCTACCAGCCCACATGACCTGTCAGTACTCTACCAGCCCACATGACCTGTCAGTACTCTACCAGCACACATGACCTGTCAGTACTCTACCAGCACACATGACCTGTCAGTACTCTACCAGCACACATGACCTGTCAGTACTCTACCAGCACACATGAGCTGTCAGTACTCTACCAGCACACATGACCTGTCAGTACTCTACCAGCACACATGACCTGTCAGTACTCTACCAGCACACATGACCTGTCAGTACTCTACCAGCACACATGACCTGTCAGTACTCTACCAGCACACATGACCTGTCAGTACTCTACCAGCACACATGACCTGTCAGTACTCTACCAGCACACATGAGCTGTCAGTACTCTACCAGCACACATGACCTGTCAGTACTCTACCAGCACACATGAGCTGTCAGTACTCTACCAGCACACATGAGCTGTCAGTACTCTACCAGCACACATGACCTGTCAGTACTCTACCAGCACACATGAGCTGTCAGTACTCTACCAGCACACATGACCTGTCAGTACTCTACCAGCACACATGACCTGTCAGTACTCTACCAGCACACATGACCTCTCAGTACTCTACCAGCACACATGACCTGTCAGTACCCTACCAGCACACATGAGCTGTCAGTACTCTACCAGCACACATGACCTGTCAGTACTCTACCAGCACACATGACCTGTCAGTACTCTACCAGCACACATGAGCTGTCAGTACTCTACCAGCACACATGAGCTGTCAGTACTCTACCAGCACACATGACCTGTCAGTACTGTACCAGCACACATGAGCTGTCAGTACTCTACCAGCACACATGAGCTGTCAGTACTCTACCAGCACACATGAGCTGTCAGTACTCTACCAGCACACATGACCTGTCATTACTCTACCAGCACACATGACCTGTCAGTACTCTACCAGCACACATGAGCTGTCAGTACTCTACCAGCACACATGACCTGTCAGTACTCTACCAGCACACATGACCTGTCAGTACTCTACCAGCACACATGACCTGTCAGTACTCTACCAGCACACATGAGCTGTCAGTACTCTACCAGCACACATGAGCTGTCAGTACTCTACCAGCACACATGACCTGTCAGTACTGTACAAGCACACATGAGCTGTCAGTACTCTACCAGCACACATGACCTGTCATTACTCTACCAGCACACATGACCTGTCAGTACTCTACCAGCACACATGACATGTCAGTACTCTACCTTCTGAGAGTAGTTTAAAAAATCAGTGGAAGAAGTCAGCAAGTCCCGTCTTAGTGTTTAGAGAGGGGAGGGGGGCAAGGGGGGTGGGGTAGGGGGAGGGATAGATGTGGTAAAATAATGGTCAAGGAAAGGGGAATGGGAAGGGGGGTTATGGTGTGGTGTATGGTTGGTGTTGGAGGAGGGGGGTAGGGTGGCAGGGGAGGGGTGCAACTAATAATCACCCCCTCTACTCTCACCCCCTCCCCCTCACACTGCCCCCTCCCTCTCTTTCACATTGAAGGTGCTCCTGGGTCCGACTATCTCGCTATTAAGATAAGATAAGATAAGATTTCGTTCGGATTTTTAACCCCGGAGGGTTAGCCACCCAGGATAACCCAAGAAAGTCAGTGCGTCATCGAGGACTGTCTAACTTATTTCCATTGGGGTCCTTAATCTCGTCCCCCAGGATGCGACCCACACCAGTCGACTAACACCCAGGTACCTATTTGCTGCTAGGTGAACAGGACAAGAGGTGTAAGGAAACGTGTCGAATGTTTCCACCCGCCGGGAATCGAACCCGGGCCCTCCGTGTGTGAAGCGGGAGCTTTAGCCACCAGGCCACCGTTTATAGGGGAGGTGTTGGGGAGGTGTTGGGGAGGTGTTGGGGAGGTGTTGGGGAGGTGTTGGGGAGGTGTTGGGGTGGTGTTGGGGTGGTGTTGAGGATGTTGGGGTGGTGTTGAGGATGTTGGGGTGGTGTTGGGGAGGTGTTAAGGTGGTGATGGGGAGGTGTTGGGGAGGTGTTAGGAGATGTTGGGATGGTGTTGTGTTTGTTGGGGTGGTGTTGAGGATGTTGGGGTGGTGTTGAGGATGTTGGGGTGGTGTTGAGGATGTTGGGGTGGTGTTGAGGATGTTGGGGTGGTGTTGAGGATGTTGGGGTGGTGTTGAGGATGTTGGGGTGGTGTTGAGGATGTTGGGGTGGTGTTGGGGTGGTGTTGAGGATGTTGGGGAGGTGTTGGTGAGGTGTTGGGGTGGTGTTAGGGTGGTGTTGGGGTGGTGTTGGGAGGGTGCTGGTGAGGTGTTGGGGTGGCGTTGGTGAGGTGTTGGGGTGGTGTTGGGGTGGTGTTGGTGAGGTGTTGGGGTGGTGTTAGGGTGGTGTTGGGGTGGTGTTGGGAGGGTGCTGGTGACGTGTTGGGGTGGCGTTGGTGAGGTGTTGGGGTGGTGTTGGGGTGGTGTTGGGGTGGTGTTGGTGAGGTGTTGGGGTGGTGTTGGGGTGGTGTTGGTGAGGTGTTACCTGGAGGTTACCTGGAGGTTATTCCGGGGATCAACGCCCCCGCGGCCTGGTCCACGACCAGGCCTCCCGATGGATCAGGGCCTGATCAACTAGGCTGTTACTGCTGGCCGCACGCAGTCCGACGTACGAGCCACAGCCCGGCTGATCCGGCACCGACTTTAGGTATCTGTCCAGCTCTCTCTTGAAGGCAGCCAGGGGTTTATTGGCAATTCCCCTAATGCTTGATGGGAGGCTGTTGAACAGTTTTGGGCCCCGGACACTTATGGTGTTTTCTCTTAGTGTACCAATGGCGCCCCTACTTTTTATTGGCGGCATTTTGCATCGCCTGCCCAGTCTTTTACTTTCGTAGGGAGTGATTTCTGTGTGCAGATTTGGGGGGGAGATGTTCGGGTGGTGTTTGGGTGGTGTTGGTGAGGTGTTGGGTGGTGTTGGTAAGGTGTTGGGGTGGTGTTGTGGTGTTGGTGAGGTGTTGGGGTGGTGTTGGTGAGGTGTTGGGGTGGTGTTAATGTGGTGTTGGGGTGGTGTTGGGGTGGTGTTGGTGAGGTGTTGGGGTGGCGTTGGTGAGGTGTTGGGGTGGTGTTGGGTTGGTGTTGGGGTGGTGTTGGTGAAGTGTTGGGGTGGTGTTGGGGTGGTGTTGGTGAGGTGTTGGGGTGGTGTTGGGGTGGTGTTGGTGAGGTGTTACCTGGAGGTTACCTGGAGGTTATTCCGGGGATCAACGCCCCCGCGGCCCGGTCCACGACCAGGCCTCCCGATGGATCAGGGCCTGATCAACTAGGCTGTTACTGCTGGCCGCACGCAGTCCGACGTACGAGCCACAGCCCGGCTGATCCGGCACCGACTTTAGGTATCTGTCCAGCTCTCTCTTGAAGGCAGCCAGGGGTTTATTGGCAATTCCCCTAATGCTTGATGGGAGGCTGTTGAACAGTTTTGGGCCCCGGACACTTATGGTGTTTTCTCTTAGTGTACCAATGGCGCCCCTACTTTTTATTGGCGGCATTTTGCATCGCCTGCCCAGTCTTTTACTTTCGTAGGGAGTGATTTCTGTGTGCAGATTTGGGGGGGAGATGTTCGGGTGGTGTTTGGGTGGTGTTGGTGAGGTGTTGGGTGGTGTTGGTAAGGTGTTGGGGTGGTGTTGTGGTGTTGGTGAGGTGTTGGGGTGGTGTTGGTGAGGTGTTGGGGTGGTGTTAGGGTGGTGTTGGGGTGGTGTTGGGGTGGTGTTGGTGAGGTGTTGGGGTGGCGTTGGTGAGGTGTTGGGGTGGTGTTGGGTTGGTGTTGGGGTGGTGTTGGTGAAGTGTTGGGGTGGTGTTGGGGTGGTGTTGGTGAGGTGTTGGGGAGGTGTTGGGGTGGTGTTGGGGTGGTGTTGGGGTGGTGTTGGTGAGGTGTTGGGGTGGTGTTGGTGAGGTGTTGGGGTGGTGTTGTGGTGGTGTTGGTGAGGTGTTGGGGTGGTGTTGGTGAGGTGTTCGGGTGGTGTTGGGGTGGTGTTGGGGTGGTGTTGGGGTGGTGACTGAAGGGATAGATCAAAGGGAGGGGGTGAGGGAAGGGGGAGGGTAAGTGTTAAGGGAACAATGTCTAGTTTAACCCAGGGGACGAAACTCTCCCTTCCTTTCGCCCAGTCTTCCTTCACCCCCGCCCCTCTCCCCTCCCCACCACCTGTCCAATGCTACTCTTTTTTTTCCTGTCTCTGTCTGTCTGTCTGTCTCTCTCTCTCTCTCTCTCTCTCTCTCTCTCTCTCTCTCTCTCTCTCTCTCTTCTTCTTCGATCGATTTGCAGGAGGTTAAATGGCAGGTGGTTTATGTAGGTGGTGAAGGGAAGGGAGAAGCATCCTTGTGACGGGGGGAGACAAGAGTCACTCTGGCGCTTCCTGCTGCACTGCCGGGGAGGGAAGGGTGACGGGGAGGGGGAGGGGAGGGGGAGGGGTTGGGGAGGGGAGGGGTAGGAGTGGAGGGGAGGGGAGGGGTAGGGGTGGAGGGGAGGGGAGGGGGAGGGGGGTTGAGGAGGGGAGGGGGAGGGGTCGAAAGGATAGATGGGAAGGATAAAAGGGAGGGAGAGGTTATAATCGGAGTGGAGGAGAGGGAGTGAAGGGTGAAGGGGAGGGGGAGGGGGAGGGAGGGGAACGTTTCGCTCTCCAGGAGTGAAACGTTGCCATCATGAAGTGTCACATTAGTTGCATCTGCGTCCATTTACCTAACACAATAATAATAATAATAATAATAATAATAATAATAATAATAAATATAATTATAATAATTTCTTTCTGATCCTCATTAAATGACAGTAAATATTTTTGTCCTAAATATTAATTATCTTTGTAATATTCTTAATTACTTTGAAGTGTGATGATAAGAGAGGTGGTGGTCGCCCCTCCCATTATGTCGCTTATTACCTCCTTTATTGTGCTGCTGGATATTATCCCACGTGACCTCAAACTTATCCCAGGTGACCTCAAGGTGACCTCAAACTTATCTCAGGTGACCTCAAACTTATCCCACGTGACCTCAAGGTGACCTCAAACTTATCTCAGGTGACCTCAAACTTATCCCAGGTGACCTCAAGGTGACCTCAAACTTATCTCAGGTGACCTCAAACTTATCCCAGGTAACCTCAAACTTATCCCAGGTGACCTCAAGCTTATCTCAGGTGACCTCAAACTTATCCCAGGTGACCTTAAGGTGACCTCAAACTTATCTCAGGTGACTCAAACTTATCCCAGGTGACCTCAAGGTGATCTCAAACTACTACAAACTATAATCACACAATAGAACGGAAGAATAATGTGAAGGACCTGGGAGTGGTAATGTCGGATGATCTCACCTTCAAGGATCACAACAATGCCACTATCACATCTGCGAGGAAACTGATAGGATGGATAATGAGAACATTCAAGACAAGAGATGCTAAGCCAATGATGATCCTTTTCAAACCACTTGTTCTCTCTAGGCTGGAATACTGCTGTACATTAACATCTCCATTCAAGGCAGGTGAAATTGTGGAACTAGAGAATGTACAGAGAACCTTTACTGCAAATATAAGTTCCATCAAGCACCTTAACTACTGGGAACGCCTGGAAGCACTCTACTTGTACTCACTGGAACGCAGGCGAGAGAGATATATAATTTCATTTAGACTATGCTGCTCAGTTCTGGTCACCGTATTACAGAATGGATATAAATGTTCTGGGAAACGTACAGAGGAGGATGACAAAGATGATCTTCCCTATGAGGATAGACTGAGGGCCCTGAATCTGCACTCTCTCGAAAGACGTAGAATTAGGGGGGATATGATCGAGGTGTATAAATGGAAAACAGGAATAAATAAAGGGGATGTAAATAGCGTGCTGAAAATTCCCAGCCAAGACAGGACTCGCAGCAATAAGAACATAAGAACGAAGGAACACTGCAGCAGGCCTACTGGCCCATGCGAGGCAGGTCCAAGTCTCCTACCGGTTTAAGCCAATGCACCAAACCTAGTCAGGTCAGGTCACATTGACTTAAGGGAGGAACACGGCAACCGACCTGGTAGCACAAGCTATCAGGTCCAACTCACACCCACCCACACCCACTCATGTATTTATCTAACCTATTTTTAAAGCTACACAACGTTCTGGCCTCTATAACTGTACTTGGGAGTTTGTTCCACTCATCCACAACTCTGAATCTGAATTTTTCCAACTTAAAACCATTGCTGCGAGTCCTGTCTAGGCTAGATATTTTCAGCACACTATTTAAGAACATAAGAACATAAGAAAGGAGGAACACTGCAGCAGGCCTGTTGGCCCATACTAGGCAGGTCCTTTACAATTCATCCCACTAACAAACATTTGACCTACCCAATTTTCAATGCTACCCAAGAAATAAGCTCTGATGTGCAAGTCCCACTCAAATCCAACCCATCCCACTCATGTATTTATCCAACCTAAATTTGAAACTACCCAAAGTCCTAGCCTCAATAACCCAACTAGGTAGACTGTTCCACTCATCTACTACCCTATTTCCAAACCAATACTTTCCTATGTCCTTTCTAAATCTAAACTTATCTAATTTAAATCCATTACTGCGGGTTCTCTCTTGGAGAGATATTCTCAAGACCTTGTTAATATCCCCTTTATTAATACCTATCTTCCACTTATACACTTCGATCAGGTCTCCCCTCATTCTTCGTCTAACAAGTGAATGTAACTTAAGAGTCTTCAATCTTTCTTCATAAGGAAGATTTCTAATGCTATGTATTAATTTAGTCATCCTACGCTGAATGTTTTCTAAAGAATTTATGTCCATTCTGTAATATGGAGACCAGAATTGAACTGCATAATCTAGGTGAGGCCTTACTAATGATGTATAAAGCTGCAGTATGACCTCTGGACTTCTGTTGCTTACACTTCTTGATATAAATCCCAGTAATCTATTTGCCTTATTACGTACGCTTAGGCATTGCTGTCTTGGTTTAAGGTTGCTGCTTACCATAACCCCCAAGTCCTTTTCGCAATCTGTATGGCTAAGTTCTACATTATTTAACTTATAAGTGCTAGGGTTATGGACACTCCCGAGCTTCAGAACCTTGCATTTATCTACATTGAACTGCATCTGCCACTTTTCTGACCAAGAGTAGAGTTTGTCTAAATCCTCCTGAAGTTCCCTAACATCTACTTTTGAATCAATTATCCTACCTATCTTCGTGTCATCGGCGAATTTGCTCATATCACTAGTAATTCCTTCATCAAGATCATTGATATATATTATAAACAACAACGGGCCCAAGACTGATCCCTGTGGAACGCCACTTGTTACTGATCCCCACTCGGATTTAACCCCATTTATGGACACTCTCTGCTTCCTGTCTGTGAGCCATGATTCGATCCACGAGAGCACTCTTCCCCCAATGCCATGGGCTGCTACTTTCTTCAACAGTCTTTGGTGCGGAACTCTATCAAATGCCTTACTAAAATCTAAGTAAATAATATCAAATTCTTTATCGTGGTCAACAGCCTCAAAAGCTTTACTGAAAAAAGTTAATAAATTAGTTAGACAAGACCGGCCTCTTGTGAATCCATGCTGAGTATCATTAATCAAGCTATGCTTATCGAGATGGCTTCTTATAATTTCAGCTATAATTGACTCTAGTAATTTGCCTACAATTGAGGTCAGGCTTATTGGGCGGTAATTTGACGGTAACGACTTGTCCCCTGTTTTAAAAATAGGAATTACATTAGCCATCTTCCACATATCAGACACTACACCTGTTTGAAGAGATAAATTAAAAATATTAGTTAATGGTTCACAGACTTCCATTTTGCATTCCTTTAAAACCCTTGAAAAAACCTCATCAGGACCCGGTGACTTATTTTGCTTCAGTCGGTCTATCTGCTTCACAACCATTTCACTAGTGACTATGATGTTACATAATTTATCTTCTTCTGGCCCACTATAAAAATTAATTACCGGAACACTACTAGTGTCTTCCTGTGTAAAAACCGAGAGAAAATAATTATTTAAAATCGAGCACATTTCTTTCTCTTTGTCAGTAAGATGCCCATAGTTATTTTTAAGGGGACCTATCTTATCTCTGACTTTTGTTCTATATACCTGGAAAAAACTTTTTGGGTTAGTTTTAGAATCCCTAGCAACTTTAATTTCATAGTCCCTTTTAGCTTTTCTTATCCCCTTTTTAATGTCCCTCTTAGTGTCAATATACTGGTTCATAAGATGACCCTCGCCTCTTTTGATACGCCTATAAATTCCTTTCTTATGCCCTAGTAGATATTTCAGCCTATTATTCATCCATTTTGGGTCATTTCTATTTGATCTAATTTCTTTATAAGGGATAAATGTTCTTTGAGCAGCATGTATTGTGTTCAGAAAACTGTCATATTGATAGCTCTCTTCGTTACCCCAGTCAACAGATGATAAGTGTTCTCTAAGCCCATCGTAATCTGCTAAGCGAAAATCTGGGACTGTTACTGAGTTATCCCTACTATCATACTTCCATTCAATTCTAAATGTAATTGATTTGTGGTCGCTAGCACCCAGTTCTTCTGAAACTTCTAAATTATTAACAAGGGATTCATTGTTTGCCAGAACTAAGTCAAGCAGGTTATTACCCCTTGTAGGTTCTGTCACAAACTGCTTCAGAAAGCAATCCTGAACTACTTCTAAGAAGTCGTATGATTCTAAATTCCCAGTCAAGAAATTCCAATCAATATGACTAAAGTTAAAGTCTCCTAGAATTACTACATTATCGTGCCTTGTGGCCCTAACAATTTCCTCCCATAGTAGTCTTCCCTGGTCCCTATCTAAATTTGGGGGACGGTATATCACACCTAAAGTTAATTTTTCATGCCCCTCTGAAAATTCTATCCAAACAGACTCTGTATGTGTTACTTCAGACTTAATACCCGTTTTAATGCAACAGTTCAAGCGATCTCGGACATACAATGCCACCCCACCCCCCTTCCCGATACTTCTATCTACTTGGAACAATTTGAAACCCTGAATGTGACATTCTGCAGGCATGTCCCGACTTTTTGAATTAAACCACGTCTCAGTAATGGCAAATACATCTATGTTACCTGCACTAGCAACTAGTCTCAACTCGTCCATCTTATTCCTAGCACTGCGACTATTTGTGTAATATATACTTAAGGACCCTCCTTTCTCTTTATCATTGCTGCTCCTTGCTGTTATTCCACTAAACCTATTACTGTCCTTGTCAATTAGTGCCAATGGCCTTCCGATATCCACCTCATTTTGCCTATTACTAGTTCTCCTAGTACTCATATTACTACCCTGAGACTTCACAGTTTTCCCGCAGAAACCCATACCACTAACTATTCCTAGTTTAAAGACCTAACAGCTCCCTCCACTGCGTTTGCCAGTGCTCCCACCCCACTCCTAGACAAGTGAACCCCATCCCTGGCATACATGTCATTTTTGCCATAGAAGAGGTCCCAGTTGTCAATGAATGTTACCGCATTTTCCTTACAGTATTTGTCCAGCCAGCAATTGACACCAATTGCTCTGGACAACCATTCATTTCCAACTCCTCTCCTTGGCAAAATGCCACATATGACAGGTTTCCCACCCTTCTTCCTAATTATCTCTATTGCTGACCTATACCTGCTAATCAGGTCCTCACTCCTACGTCTGCCAACATCGTTGCCTCCAGCACTGAGACAGATAATAGGATTGCTCCCATTACCTCTCATGATGTCATCCAGACGGCTAACAATATCCTTCATCCCAGCCCCAGGAAAACACACTCTCTGCCTCCTAATCCTATCCTTCAAACAGAATGCCCTATCCATGTACCTAATCTGACTATCCCCAACAACAACAATGTTTTTACCTTCCTTGGCGTCGTCCGTAGTGATGCTCCGAGTAGTCGACTCACATTCTCCAGGTAGCATTACACCACTTGTAGAATTCGTCATGACGTTCTCGATGGTCTTCATTGGGGTTTCTAGGGATGTCTCACTCACGTCTGCCAATGCTTCCTTGGTGCTCGTTGTGGCATTCCCAGTAGAACACTCACATTCGTCAGGTAGCACCGAGAATGAGTTGGAAGTTTCCACGGCAGTCTTCTGGTTTCTCGTTGTTTCTGCCTCTCCAACCGTTTTCTTAATCTTCAGCTTGGTTCCATGTTGCCCGGCCACTGACCAAGCTCCCCTCTTAACCTGGGGACTCACAACAGGAGGATTACTACGAATCCTCTTGTTCTCCTCCGTTAATCGCCGTATCTCCAGTTTAGCGACTCTGAGTTCTTCTCTCAGCTGCTGGTAAAGCTGCTCAAGAGAGGGCATCCTGATCAGATTCACAGAGAGCACACAAACAGGTCTTCACAGAGCTAAGTACACGTCACCCCTTTATTTATTCCTGTTTTCCATTTATACACCTCAATCATATCTCCCCTAATTCTACGTCTTTCTAGAGAGTGCAGATTCAGGGACCTTAGTCTATCCTCATAGGAAAGGTTTCTGATACATGGGATCAACTTTGTCATCCTCCTTTGTACATTTTCCAGAGCATTTATATCCATTCTGTAATAAGGTGACCAAAACTGTGCAGCATAATCTAAATGAGGCCTAACCAAGGTTTCAAGTTGGAAAAATTCAGATTCAGGAAGGATATAGGAAAGCACTGGTTTGGTAATAGAGTTGTGGATGAGTGGAACAAACTCCTGAGTACAGTTATTGAGGCTAAAACGTTGTGTACTTTTAAAAATAGGTTAGATAAATACATGAGTAGGTGTGGGTGGGTGTGAGTTGGACCTGACTAGCTTGTGCTGCTGGGTCTGGTGCAGCCCTCCATCCTTGAGTGGAGGTGGCCAGACTGGGTGGGTCATTGGGCTTATCCGGGCGGGGGGGGGTAACATGGACCTGCTCCGCATGGGTCAGTAGGCCTGTTGCAGTGTTCCTTCTTTCTTATGTTATTATGTTCTTATAATGTACACCTGGAAGATTCTGGAGGGACTGGTTCCTAATCTGCACACAGAAATCACTCCCTACAAAAGCAAAAGATTGTAGATGAATGGTTCAGAGAACCGACAAGTTGATAAATTAGACACATGTGCAACTCTTGGGTATCTTTATTGAGGAAACTTTTCGCCACACAGTGACTTCATCAGTCCATACATAGGAGAAACGTGAAGAACAGGAGGAGAATGAGGTAATCAGTTCCTCAGCCTTGAGTCAATGTGGTCAGTCCATCAATCTTAAAAAGAATACGGCATATGTGCGGAGAAGCAGCTTATAAACCGTTGACAGGAGAGGTGCAGCAGTCGTAGGTGGTGTCACGTTTGTCCAATGTGGAAGTAGGTCGTGCCCAAGGGTTAGGCAAGCGAAGAATTCCCAAGTATTAAGTTCTGTGAACCATTCATCTACAATCCTGTCAGACACTGCAACTTCTTGGGATCTTAATACTTGGGAATGCTTCACTTGCCTATCCCTTGCCTATCATATTGTTTCAAACTTTGGAACAATGCTCTTCTCCAGACTGAGGGACTGACCACCTCAAAACTTTAAGGGTGATGGACTGATTACATCGTCTTCAAGTACCTTCTGCTTCTATCAACTTTTCTGTACTCGACTGAAGAAGCCTACTGTGTAAGCGAAACGTTTCGAAATAAAGATACCTAACTGTTGCATATGTGTCTTACCTAACAACCTGTCGGTATTTTATACCATTTTAATGTTCTATCCTTTGGGCACGACCTACTTCCACATTGAACAAATGTGACACCACCTATGACTGCTACACCTCTCCTGTCAACGGTTTATAAGCTCCTTCTCCGCACGTATGCCGTATTCTATTCAAGATTGATGGACTGACCACATCGACTCAAGGTTGAGGGACTGATTACCTCATTCTCCTGTTCTTCACGTTTCTCCTTTGTATGGACTGATGAAGCCACTGTGTGGCGAAACGCTTCCTCAATAAAGATACCCAAGAGTTGCACATGTGTCTAATTTATCGAAAGCAAAAAACTTGGTAGGTGATGCAACATACCCCCAGTGAAAAGTAGGGGCGCCATTGGTACACTAAGATAAAACAATAAGTGTCCAGGGCCCAAGACTGTTCAACAGCCTCCCACAAGCCATAAGGGGCATTACCAATAGACCCCTGGTTGTCTTCAAGAGAGAGCTGGACATATACCTAAAGTCGGTGCCGGATCAACCGGGCTGTGGTTCGTACGTTGGACTACGTGCGGCCAGCAGTAACAGACTGTTAGGTAAGACACATATGCAACAGTTAGGTATCTTTATTATGAAACGTTTCGCCTACACAGTAGGCTTCTTCAGTCAAGTACAGAAAAGTTGATAGAAGCAGAAGATACTTGAAGACGATGTAATCAGTCCATCACCCTTAAAGTTTTGAGGTGGTCAGTCCCTCAGTCTGGAGAAGAGCATTGTTCCATAGTCTGAAACAACTATACCATTTTAATGTTCAGTAACAGACTGGTTGACCAGGCCCTGATCCACCAGGAGGTCTGGTCATGGACAGGGCCGCGGGGGCGTTGATCCCCGAAATAACCTCCAGGTAGACTCCAGGTAGATGATTCCCAGGTAACCTCAACGTGACCCCAGGAGACCTCAATGTGACCTCAAGATGACTTACCAGGTGACTTCAAGGTGACCCCAAGTGACCTCAAGATGACTTACCAGGTGACTTCAAGGTGACCCCAAGTGACCTCAAGATGACTTACCAGGTGACTTCAAGGTGACCCCAAGTGACCTCAAGATGACTACCAGGTGACCTCAAGTAATAATGAAGAAATATCTTGATACTGTCACTGGTTGTTTGACCTTCCTCTCCGTTTATCTTACTTCCTCTCCTTCCTTCCTTCCTCTCCTTCCTTCCTTCCTCTCCTTCCTTCCTTCCTCTCCTTCCTTCCTTCCTCTCCTTCCTTCCTTCCTCTCCTTCCTTCCTTCCTTCCTCTCCATTTATCTTACTTCCTCTCCTTCCTTCCTTCCTCTCCGTTTATCTTACTTCCTCTTTATCACTCTCCTTTGTTCTTCTTTATCTTATTACATTGATCTCTCCCTTACATTCATCCTGCCTCTCTCTTTCTCATCTTCTTTATACTTCCCTCACTCGCACCTTCCCTCACTCGCACCTTCCCTCACTCGCACCTTCCCTCACTCGCACCTTCCCTCACTCGCACCTTCCCTCACTCGCACCTTCCCTCACTCGCACCTTCCCTCACTCGCACCTTCCCTCACTCCCACTTTCCCTCACTCGCACCTTCCTTCACTCCCACCTTCCCTCACTCGCACCTTCCCTCACTCCCACCTTCCCTCACTCCCACCTTCCCTCACTCGCGCCTTCCCTCACTCCCACCTTCCCTCACTCCCACCTTCCCTCACTCCCACCTTCCCTCACTCCCACCTTCCCTCACTCGCACCTTCCCTCACTCGCACCCTCCCTCACTCGCACCTTCCCTCACTCGCACCTTCCCTCACTCGCACCTTCCCTCACTCCCACCTTCCCTAACTCCCACCTTCCCTCACTCCCACCTTCCCTCACTCCCACCTTCCCTCACTTCCACCTTCCCTCACTCCCACCTTCCCTCACTCCCACCTTCCCTCACTCGCACCTTCCCTCACTCGCACCTTCCCTCACTCGCACCTTCCCTCACTCGCACCTTCCCTCACTCCCACCTTCCCCTTACTCCCACCTTCCCTCACTCCCACCTTCCCTCACTCCCACCTTCCCTCACTCGCACCTTCCCTCACTCGCACCTTCCCTCACTCGCACCTTCCCTCACTCGCACCTTCCCTCACTCGCACCTTCCCTCACTCGCACCTTCCCTCACTCCCACCTTCCCTCACTCCCACCTTCCCTCACTCCCGCCTTCCCTCACTCGCACCTTCCTTCACTCCCACCTTCCCTCACTCGCACCTTCCCTCACTCGCACCTTCCCTCACTCGCACCTTCCCTCACTCGCACCTTCCCTCACTCCCACCTTCCCTCACTCGCACCTTCCTTCACTCCCACCTTCCCTCGCTCGCACCTTCCCTCACTCGCACCTTCCCTCACTCGCACCTTCCCTCACTCGCACCTTCCCTCACTCCCACCTTCCCTCACTCCCACCTTCCCTCACTCCCACCTTCCCTCACTCCCACCTTCCCTCACTCGCACCTTCCCTCACTCCCACCTTCCCTCACTCCCACCTTCCCTCACTCCCACCTTCCCTCACTCCCACCTTCCCTCACTCCCACTTTTCCTCACTCCCACCTTCCCTCACTCGCACCTTCCCTCACTCCCACCTTCCCTCACTCCCACCTTCCCTCACTCCCACCTTCCCTCACTCCCACCTTCCCTCACTCCCACATTCCCTCACTCCCACCTTTCCTCATTCCCATCTGTGGTGGTGGTGGTGACTGTGGTGGTGGTGCCTGTGGTGATGGTGGCTGTGGTGGAGGTGGCTGTGGTGGAGGTTGTATTATGGTTGTGGTTGTGGCTGTGATTGTGGTGGTGGTGGTGCTTGTGGTGGTGGTGGTGGTTGTGGAGGCGGTTGTGGTTGTGGCTGTGATTGTGGTTGTGGTTATGGTTGTGATGATGGCTGTGGTTGTGGCTGTTATTGTGGTGGTGGTTGTGGTGGAGGTGGTGGTAGTGGTGGCTGTTTTTATGGTTGTGGTTGTGGTAGTAACTGCCTCACCATTGTTTAGTGAACATCAATATTCGCCTTCTATGTGTTATTGAATCAACCTTAACTTATAGTGGAGCCACTATAACGAGGTCCTCCAGCCACAACTTATAGCGGAGATACTATAACGAGGTCCTCCAGCCACAACTTATAGTGGAGCCACTATAACGAGGTCCCCCAGCCACAACTTATAGTGGAGCCACTATAACGAGGTCCTCCAGCCACAACTTATAGTGGAGCCACTATAACGAGGTCCTCCAGCCACAACTTATAGTGGAGCCACTATAACGAGGTCCTCCAGCCACAACTTATAGTGGAGTCACTATAACGAGGTCCTCCAGCCACAACTTATAGTGGAGTCACTATAACGAGGTCCTCCAGCCACAACTTATAGTGGAGTCACTATAACGAGGTCCTCCAGCCACAACTTATAGTGGAGTCACTATAACGAGGTCCTCCAGCCACAACTTATAGTGGAGTCACTATAACGAGGTCCTCCAGCCACAACTTATAGTGGAGTCACTATAACGAGGTCCTCCAGCCACAACTTATAGTGGAGTCACTATAACGGGGTCCTCTTTCCCCTGCTTCTAGTAAGGAGTCACTATAACGAGGTCCTGGGGGTCCGAGGCGTCAGAGGACGTTTAAGTGTGTGGAATCTGAGGACAGCGGCGGCGGCGACGGCAGTGTACACTGTCGGGCGGTGCAGTACTGTACACTGTCAGGCAGCGCAGTACTGTACACTGTCAGGCGGTGCAGTACTGTACACTGTCAGGTGGTGCAGTACTGTACACTGTCAGGTGGCGCAGTACTGTACACTGTCAGGCGGTGCAGTACTGTACACTGTCAGGCGGTGCAGTACTGTACACTGTCAGGCGGCACAGTACTGTACACTGTCAGGCAGCGCAGTACTGCACACTGTCAGGCGGTGCAGTACTGTACACTGTCAGGCGGCGCAGTACTGTACACTGTCAGGCAGTGCAGTACTGTACACTGTCAGGAGGTGCAGTACTGTACACTGTCAGGCGGTGCAGTACTGTACACTTATCATGTGGGGTTCGAACACGTGGATAGGGTAAAGAAATACTCACGTAGGCTGGAAGTACGTATATTACGGATAATGTGTGAAGCGCCCTAACAGCCGTGACCTGCCTCCTTGCTCACTCTCGTAAGACTAACTAACCCCAGTACCCATATGTGAGGGGGGTGTTTGAATACTGCTGTGGTCAGCACAATATGAATACAGGCAGTGATTCACGCAGAGACGGTTGGTAGTGAGTCATCTACTGGTACACTGGTTACTGGTAACTGGTACTACTACTGAGAGCTCGGCGACGCTAACGTATGTCGTCCCGACATACAACTAATACAAACTAGAGATGGCAGGTATACGGCTTGGGCTGATTCTATACAATGTCAAAGTACACAACAATTGAACATTATAACATACATAAGTAGAACACTGGAATGGAAGCTTACGTAACTGAAACTGTAATGTAATACAAGGTATAATATAGCACAACTCATCGAATGAAACTCAACGTTGGGATTACACAATAGAAGTGATAAAAAAAAATTTGATCGCGATCTGTATTCATGTGATCTACGGATTCTGAGGATGGAATATATACAAAGAAAGAGTGTTTAACAGAAAGGCAGATTCGGTGCACTCAAATCTAGACTGTTAACTCTCAGAATGCGGAGAGAACATGAACACAAAAAAATTCTTGAATACTGATAAGTTGATACTGTAATTATTCATCTATACAGGTTATTTACATTTAACCCCAACTCTGCTAGGGTAAGATTGACATATGCAGAATGGGTGTCATCTCTGGGAGGATCAAACTCTGTAGCACTGGCTAACTCATGCTGTATTTGAGGCAAATCTGAATTGGAAGTTACAAATGATACTTGAGGATTTCTCAATACCTGTCGTGTACGTAGGGAATAACGACATTCAGGTTGATCGTCTGACTGAGTATCAGAGGAAGAGAGTACAGGATCAGGAAGATTGTCAGAGTCTGTCACATTAGTCTGGGTTGGAACATCATTATCATCACATACTAACTTCATATGATCTAAATGCGATTCTTTATACTGACCAGTACTAATCTCTCTAACCTTATACTTATTACCAGTGATATGTTCAACTACTCGATAAGGACCAACAAACTTTTGATCAAGCTTTGGCATTGCAGACGTTTTGTTAAAGTTAATCAGCATAACTCTCGAACCTACTTTGATTTTGGATGGCTTTGCTCGAGTGTTTGCGACTCTTGTAAATTCTGCTGTTGATTTATGAAGTGTTTCACGGATTCTTCTAAAAACACTTTGAGCTAAGCTGGTACGAGTTGCTATGAAATCATCAGGGTTGTAATTTGGTTTCGGATTAGAATATAACAACTCATAAGGCAAACGTTTATCTACACCGTATAATGCATAATGTGGAGTGTCACCTATAGAAACATTGTAAGCAGAATTTATAGCACACTGCACATCAGGTATAACTTCATCCCAAGTTTCACTGTTGGGATTGATAGTGGCTCTCAAGACATCAAGTACTTTCTTATTGGTTCGTTCCGCTAACCCATTGCTGGCAGGATGATGAGGAACAATGGTGGATTTAGAGATCTTGTACAACGTGCACAAATTTTCTAGAATCTCATTACAGAATTCACCTCCATTATCTGTTACTAGGGACTTAGGGGTGGTGTGCCTGCAGATAATGCGTTCTTTAAACGCTTTAGCTACCGTCTCGGCAGTCTTATCTGCAATAGGAACTAACTCACAATATCTGGTGAAATGGTCTACCATAACACACAGATGTTTGTTGCCTTGGAGGGAACATTGGAAATTAGTTAACAAATCTAGCGCAACTCTTTCCCAAGGTTCGCTAGTAGTTGGATATACTTGGATTGGATTAGGACCATTAGCATTACCTTTATGTTGCATGCAGACACTACATTTCTTAACATACTCAGAAATATCAGTTGCCATACGAGGCCAAAAGTATTTCAATCTGGCTTGTTTTACTGAACGATCCATACCAGGGTGTGCAACACCTGGTACATCGTGAACTAGCTGTAAGGCTACATTCACTAGTGACTGTGGAATTACTAACTGGTATACTCTTCTGCTAGGAGTACCCAACTCGGCTGTTCGATACAGTAATTCTTGGTTCATGACATCGGCGCAGTACTGTACACTGTCAGGCGGCGCAGTACTGTACACTGTCAGGCGGTGCAGTACTGTACACTGTAAGGCGGTGCAGTACTGTACACTGTCAGACGGCGCAGTATTGTACACTGTCAGGTGGTGCAGTACTGTACACTGTCAGGCGGTGCAGCATTGTACACTGTCAGGCGGCGCAGTACTGTACACTGTCAGGCGGCACAGTACTGTACACTGTCAGGCGGCGCAGTACTGTACACTGTCAGGCGGTGCAGTACTGTACACTGTCAGGCGGTGCAGCATTGTACACTGTCAGGCGGCGCAGTACTGTACACTGTCAGGCGGCGCAGTACTGTACACTCTCAGGCGGCGCTGTACTGTACACTGTCAGGCGGCGCAGTACTGTACACTGTCAGGCGGCGCAGTACTGTACACTGTCAGGCGGTGCAGCATTGTACACTGTCAGGCGGCGCAGTACTGTACACTGTCAGGCGGCGCAGTACTGTACACTGTCAGGCGGCGCAGTACTGTACACTGTCAGGCGGTGCAGCATTGTACACTGTCAGGCGGCGCAGTACTGTACACTGTCAGGCGGCGCAGTACTGTACACTGTCAGGCGGCGCAGTACTGTACACTGTCAGGCGGTGCAGCATTGTACACTGTCAGGCGGCGCAGTACTGTACACTGTCAGGCGGCGCAGTACTGTACACTGTCAGGCGGCGCAGTACTGTACACTGTCAGGCGGCGCAGTACTGTACACTGTCAGGCGGCGCAGTACTGTACACTGTCAAGCGGCGCAGTACTGTACACTGTCAGGCGGCGCAATACTGTACACTGTCAGGCGGCGCAGTACTGTACACTGTCAGGCGGCGCAGTACTGCACACTCAGGCGGTGCAGTACTGTACACTGTCAGGCGGCGCAGTACTGTACACTGTCAGGCGGCGCAGTACTGTACAATGTCAGGCGGCGCAGTACTGTACATTGTCAGGCGGCGCAGTATTGTACACTGACAGGCGGCGCAATACTGTACACTGTCAGGCAGCGCAGTACTGTACACTGTCAGGCGGCACAGTACTGTACACTGTCAGGCGGCGCAGTACTGTACACTGTCAGGCGGCGCAGTATTGTACACTGTCAGGCGGCGCAATACTGTACACTGTCAGGCAGCGCAGTACTGTACACTGTCAGGCGGTGCAGTACTGTACACTGTCAGGCGGCGCAGTACTGTACACTGTCAGGCGGCGCAATACTGTACACTGTCAGGCGGCGCAGTACTGTACACTGTCAGGCGGCGCAGTATTGTACACTGTCAGGCGGCGCAATACTGTACACTGTGAGGCGGCGCAGTACTGTACACTGTCAGGCGGCGCAATACTGTACACTGTCAGGCGGCGCAGTACTGTACACTGTCAGGCGGCGCAGTATTGTACACTGCCAGGCGGCGCAGTACTGTACACTGTCAGGCGGCACAGTACTGCACACTGTCAGGCGGCGCAGTACTGTACACTGCCAGGCGGCGCAGTATTGTACACTGTCAGGCGGCGCAGTATTGTACACTGCCAGGCGGCGCAGTATTGTGCACTGTCAGGCGGCGCAGTATTGTACACTGCCAGGCGACGCAGTATTGTACACTGCCAGGCGGCGCAGTATTGTGCACTGTCAGGCGGCGCATTATTGTACACTGCCAGGCGGCGCAGTGTTGTGCACTGTCAAGCGGCGCAGTATTGTACACTGTCAGGCGGCGCAGTATTGTACACTGCCAGGTGGCGCAGTATTGTACACTGTCAGGCGGCGCAGTATTGTACACTGCCAGGCGGCGCAGTACTGTGCACTGTCAGGCGGCGCAGTATGCTACACTTCCAGGCTGCGCAGTATTGTACACTGCCAGGCGGCGCAGTACTGTGCACTGTCAGTCGGCGCAGTATTGTACACTTCCAGGCTGTGCAGTATTGTATACTGTCAGGCGGTGCAGTACTGTACACTGTCAGGCGGTGCAGCACTGTACACTGCCAGGCTGCGCAGTATTGTACACTGCCAGGCGGCGCAGTATTGTGCACTGCCAGACGGCGCAGTATTGTACACTGTCAGGTGGTGCAGTACTGTACACTGTCAGGCGGTGCAGCATTGTACACTGTCAGGCGGCGCAGTACTGTACACTGTCAGGCGGCACAGTACTGTACACTGTCAGGCGGTGCAGTACTGTACACTGTCAGGCGGTGCAGCATTGTACACTGTCAGGCGGTGCAGTACTGTACACTGTCAGGCGGTGCAGCATTGTACACTGTCAGGCGGCGCAGTACTGTACACTGTCAGGCGGCGCAGTACTGTACACTCTCAGGCGGCGCTGTACTGTACACTGTCAGGCGGCGCAGTACTGTACACTGTCAGGCGGCGCAGTACTGTACACTGTCAGGCGGTGCAGCATTGTGCACTGTCAGGCGGCGCAGTACTGTACACTGTCAGGCGGCGCAGTACTGTACACTGTCAGGCGGCGCAGTACTGTACACTGTCAGGCGGTGCAGCATTGTACACTGTCAGGCGGCGCAGTACTGTACACTGTCAGGCGGCGCAGTACTGTACACTGTCAGGCGGCGCAGTACTGTACACTGTCAGGCGGTGCAGCATTGTACACTGTCAGGCGGCGCAGTACTGTACACTGTCAGGCGGCGCAGTACTGTACACTGTCAGGCGGCGCAGTACTGTACACTGTCAGGCGGTGCAGTACTGTACACTGTCAGGCGGCGCAGTACTGTACACTGTCAGGCGGCGCAGTACTGTACACTGTCAGGCGGCGCAGTACTGTACACTGTCAGGCGGCGCAATACTGTACACTGTCAGGCGGCGCAGTACTGTACACTGTCAGGCGGCGCAGTACTGCACACTCAGGCGGTGCAGTACTGTACACTGTCAGGCGGCGCAGTACTGTACACTGTCAGGCGGCGCAGTACTGTACAATGTCAGGCGGCGCAGTATTGTACACTGTCAGGCGGCGCAATACTGTACACTGTGAGGCGGCGCAGTACTGTACACTGTCAGGCGGCGCAATACTGTACACTGTCAGGCGGCGCAGTACTGTACACTGTCAGGCGGCGCAGTATTGTACACTGCCAGGCGGCGCAGTACTGTACACTGTCAGGCGGCACAGTACTGCACACTGTCAGGCGGCGCAGTACTGTACACTGCCAGGCGGCGCAGTATTGTACACTGTCAGGCGGCGCAGTATTGTACACTGCCAGGCGGCGCAGTATTGTGCACTGTCAGGCGGCGCAGTATTGTACACTGCCAGGCGGCGCAGTATTGTACACTGCCAGGCGGCGCAGTATTGTGCACTATCAGGCGGCGCATTATTGTACACTGCCAGGCGGCGCAGTGTTGTGCACTGTCAAGCGGCGCAGTATTGTACACTGTCAGGCGGCGCAGTATTGTACACTGCCAGGTGGCGCAGTATTGTACACTGTCAGGCGGCGCAGTATTGTACACTGCCAGGCGGCGCAGTACTGTGCACTGTCAGGCGGTGCAGTATGCTACACTTCCAGGCTGCGCAGTATTGTACACTGCCAGGCGGCGCAGTACTGTGCACTGTCAGTCGGCGCAGTATTGTACACTTCCAGGCTGTGCAGTATTGTATACTGTCAGGCGGTGCAGTACTGTACACTGTCAGGCAGTGCAGCATTGTACACTGCCAGGCTGCGCAGTATTGTACACTGCCAGGCGGCGCAGTATTGTGCACTGCCAGGCGGCGCAGTATTGTACACTGCCAGGCTGCTCAGTATTGTGCACTGCCAGGCTGCGCAGTATTGTACACTGCCAGGCTGCGCAGTATTGTACACTGCCATGCGGTGCAGTATTGTGCACTGCCAGGCGGCGCAGTATTGTACACTGCCAGGCTGCGCAGTATTGTGCACTGCCAGGCGGCGCAGTATTATACACTGCCAGGCGGCGCAGTATTGTACACTGCCAGGCTGCGCAGTATTGTACACTGCCAGGCGGAGCAGTGTTGTGCATTGTCAGGCGGCGCAGTATTGTACACTGCCAGGCGGCGCAGTATTGTACACTGCCAGGTGGCGCAGTATTGTACACTGTCAGGCGGCGCAGTACTGTGCACTGTCAGGCGGCGCAGTATTCTACACTTCCAGGCTGCGCAGTATTGTACACTGCCAGGCGGCGCAGTACTGTGCACTGTCAGTCGGCGCAGTATTGTACACTTCCAGGCTGTGCAGTATTGTACACTGTCAGGCGGTGCAGTACTGTACACTGTCAGGCGGTGCAGCATTGTACACTGCCAGGCTGCGCAGTATTGTACACTGCCAGGCGGCGCAGTATTGTGCACTGCCAGGCGGCGCAGTATTGTACACTGCCAGGCTGCTCAGTATTGTGCACTGCCAGGCGGCGCAGTATTGTACACTGCCAGGCTGCGCAGTATTGTACACTGCCAGGCGGCGCAGTATTGTGCACTGCCAGGCGGCGCAGTATTGTACACTGCCAGGCTGCGCAGTATTGTGCACTGCCAGGCGGCGCAGTATTATACACTGCCAGGCGGCGCAGTATTGTACACTGCCAGGCTGCGCAGTATTGTACACTGCCAGGCGGCGCAGTATTGTGCACTGCCAGGCGGCGCAGTATTGTACACTGCCAGGCTGCGCAGTATTATACACTGCCAGGCTGCGCATTACTGTACACTGTCAGGCGGCGCAGTACTGTACACTGCCAGGCGGCGCAGTATTATACACTGCCAGGCTGCGCAGCATTGTACACTGCCAGGCTGCGCAGTATTGTACACTGCCAGGCGGTGCAGTATTGTGCACTGCCAGGCGGCGCAGTATTATACACTGCCAGGCTGCGCAGTATTGTACACTGCCGGGGTGCACAGTATTATACACTGCCAGGCTGCGCAGTATTGTACACTGCCAGGTTGCACAGTATTATACACTGCCAGGCTGCGCAGTATTATACACTGCCAGGCTGCGCAGTATTATACACTGCCAGGCTGCGCAATATTGTACACTGCCAGGCTGCGCAGTATTATACACTGCCAGGCTGCGCAGTATTATACACTGCCAGGCGGCGCAGTATTGTGCACTGCCAGGCGGCGCAGTATTGTGCACTGCCAGGCGGCGCAGTATTGTACACTGCCAGGTGGCGCAGTATTGTACACTGCCAGGCGGCGCAGTATTGTACACTGCCAGGCGGCGCAGTACTGTGCACTGTCAGGCGGCGCAGTATTCTACACTTCCAGGCTGCGCAGTATTGTACACTGCCAGGCGGCGCAGTACTGTGCACTGTCAGTCGGCGCAGTATTGTACACTTCCACACTGCGCAGTATTATACACTGCCAGGCTGCGCAGTATTATACACTGCCAGGCGGCGCAGTATTGTACACTGTGAGGCGGCGCAGTATTATACACTGCCAGGCTGCGCAGTATTGTACACTGCCAGGCGGCGCAGTATTGTGCACTGCCAGGCGGCGCAGTATTGTGCACTGCCAGGCGGCGCAGTATTGTGCACTGCCAGGCGGCGCAGTATTATACACTGCCAGGCGGCGCAGTATTATACACTGCCAGGCGGCGCAGTATTATACACTGCCAGGCGGCGCAGTATTATACACTGCCAGGCGGCGCAGTATTGTGCACTGAAGGGCTGCGCAGTATTATACACTGCCAGGCGGCGCAGTATTATACACTGCCAGGCTGTGCAGTATTATACACTGCCAGGCTGCGCAGTATTATACACTGCCAGGCTGCGCAGTATGTACACTGCCAGGCTGCGCAGTATTATACAATGCGAGGCTGCGCAGTATTATACACTGCCAGGCTGCGCAGTATGTACACTGCCAGGTTTCACAGTATTATACACTGCGAGGCTGCACAGTATTATACACTGCCAGGCTGCGCAGTATTATACACTGCCAGGCTGCGCAGTATTATACACTGCCAGGCTGTGCAGTATTATACACTGCCAGGCTGTGCAGTATTATACACTGCCCGGCTGCGCAGTATTATACACTGCCAGGCTGCGCAGTATTGTACACTGCCAAGCTGCACAGCATTATACACTGCCAGACTGTGCAGTATTATACACTGCCAGGCTGCACAGTATTATACACTGCCAGGCTGTGCAGTATTATACACTGCCAGGCTGCACAGTATTATACACTGCCAGGCTGTGCAGTATTATACACTGCCAGGCTGCACAGTATTATACACTGCCAGGCTGCGCAGTATTGTACACTGCCAAGCTGCACAGCATTATACACTGCCAGGCTGCGCAGTATTATACACTGCCAGGCTGCACAGTATTATACACTGCCAGGCTGTGCAGTATTATACACTGCCAGGCTGCACAGTATTATACACTGCCAGGCTGCGCAGTATTGTACACTGCCAGGCTGCGCAGTATTATACACTGCCAGGCTGCGCAGTATTGTACACTGCCAGGCGGCGCAGTATTATACACTGACAGGCGGCGCAGTATTATACACTGCCAAGCTGCGCAGTATTATACACTGCCAGGCTGCGCAGTATTGTACACTGCCAGGCTGTGCAGTATTATAAACTGCCAGGCTGCGCAGTATTGTACACTGCCAGGCGGCGCAGTATTATACACTGCCAGGCTGCGCAGTATTGTACACTGCCAGGCGGCACAGTATTATACACTGCCAGGCTGCGCAGTATTGTACACTGCCAGGCTGCGCAGTATTATACACTGCCAGGCTGCACAGTATTATACACTGCCAGGCTGTGCAGTATTATACACTGCCAGGCTGCGCAGTATTATACACTGCCAGGCTGTGCAGTATTGTACACTGCCAGGCTGCGCAGTATTATACACTGCCAGGCTGCGCAGTATTATACACTGCCAGGCTGCACAGTATTATACACTGCCAGGCTGTGCAGTATTATACACTGCCAGGCTACGCAGTATTATACACTGCCAGGCTGCGCAGTATTATACACTGCCAGGCTGCGCAGTATTATACACTGCCAGGCTGCGCAGTATTATACACTGCCAGGCTGCGCAGTATTATACACTGCCAGGCTGTGCAGTATTATACACTGCCAGGCTGCGCAGTATTATACACTGCCTGGCTGTGCAGTATTATACACTGCCAGGCTGCGCAGTATTGTACACTGCCAGGCTGCGCAGTATTATACACTGCCAGGCTGCGCAGTATTGTACACTGCCAGGCGGCGCAGTATTATACACTGCCAGGCTGCGCAGTATTGTACACTGCCAGGCGGCGCAGTATTATACACTGCCAGGCTGCGCAGTGTTGTACACTGCCAGGCTGCGCAGTATTGTACACTGCCAGGCTGTGCAGTATTGTACACTGCCAGGCTGCGCAGTATTATACACTGCCAGGCTGCGCAGTATTATACACTGCCAGGCTGCGCAGTATTATACACTGCCAGGCTGTGCCGTATTGTACACTGCCAGGCTGCGCAGTATTATACACTGCCAGGCTGCGCAGTTTTATACACTGCCAGGCTGCACAGTATTGTACACTGCCAGGCTGCGCAGTATTATACACTGCCAGGCTGCACAGTATTATACACTGCCAGGCTGTGCAGTATTATACACTGCCAGGCTGCGCAGTATTATACACTGCCAGGCTGTGCAGTATTGTACACTGCCAGGCTGCGCAGTATTATACACTGCCAGGCTGCGCAGTATTATACACTGCCAGGCTGCACAGTATTATACACTGCCAGGCTGTGCAGTATTATACACTGCCAGGCTACGCAGTATTATACACTGCCAGGCTGCGCAGTATTATACACTGCCAGGCTGCGCAGTATTATACACTGCCAGGCTGCGCAGTATTATACACTGCCAGGCTGCGCAGTATTATACACTGCCAGGCTGTGCAGTATTATACACTGCCAGGCTGCGCAGTATTATACACTGCCTGGCTGTGCAGTATTATACACTGCCAGGCTGCGCAGTATTGTACACTGCCAGGCTGCGCAGTATTATACACTGCCAGGCTGCGCAGTATTGTACACTGCCAGGCGGCGCAGTATTATACACTGCCAGGCTGCGCAGTATTGTACACTGCCAGGCGGCGCAGTATTATACACTGCCAGGCTGCGCAGTGTTGTACACTGCCAGGCTGCGCAGTATTGTACACTGCCAGGCTGTGCAGTATTGTACACTGCCAGGCTGCGCAGTATTATACACTGCCAGGCTGCGCAGTATTATACACTGCCCGGCTGTGCAGTATTATACACTGCCAGGCTGTGCCGTATTGTACACTGCCAGGCTGCGCAGTATTATACACTGCCAGGCTGCGCAGTATTATACACTGCCAGGCTGCGCAGTATTATACTGCCAGGCTGCGCAGTATTATACACTGCCAGCCTGCACAGTATTATACACTGCCAGGCTGCGCAGTATTATATACTGCTAGGCTGCGCAGTATTATACACTGCCAGGCTGTGCAGTATTATACACTGCCAGGCTGCGCAGTATTATACACTGCCAGGCTGCGCAGTATTATACACTGCCAGGCTGCGCAGTATTATACACTGCTAGGCTGCGCAGTATTATACACTGCCAGGCTGTGCAGTATTATACACTGCCAGGCTGTGCAGTATTATACACTGCCAGGCTGCGCACTAATAATTTCATGGTCATAACGCCGCATTAAAGGCATCCAGGAAACTTGTTCATAACGAGTTTCAACCTTGAAATACCACCAGTGCAGCCCGCCTCCGGCCTTCTCTTTAAATAGACCTAAGTAGGCCTATGTGAATCCTAAGTGATATAAACATCTACTAATGTATATTACAGTCTGGGATACATATTAACACTTGATACAAACACCATCTCTTAGGTCGTTAGAAATAGGGAAGTGTAGGAGAGTAGGCCTAATTAGGCTCATATATATTGTATTCGTAATGTGTAGCATAACTCAAATATATGTGGAGATAATATTTTCTCTATAATAATAATAATAATAATAATAATAATAATAATAATAATAATAATAATAATAATAATAACTGTAATCTATATTTCTAGCAGTACATGTACAAGGTTAACAAGTACAGCTGACATCAGTGACGTACTACTCTGCAGAAAATCGTGCAAGATGCAAAATTACCACGGGGGAGTTGAAAGATTGCTCTAGGCCTTTCGTGTGTCAATCGACACATCGTCAGGAGCTTGCAGTGTTGCAGAAAAGAGTATGAAATCCGAGCAGACACGTTCATGGCGAGCAAAAACTCTCACTCTCAACGTGGTTACTCGGATTTCATCCTCTCTTCTGCAACATTGAGAGCTTCTGATGATGTGTTGATTGACACACAAGAGGCCTAGAGCTGTCTTTCAACCCCCCTCCCCCGTGGCTCTTTACCTTACTATTGCAGAGCATTTCCCGCAAATTAGGTCAATTATATCCCCAGGATGCGACCCACGCCGGTCGACTAACACCCAGGTACCTATTTTACTGCTAGGTGAACATAGACAGCAGGTGTCTTAAGGAAACACATTCTAATGTTTCCACCCGTACTGGGGATCGACCCCCGAGCCTCAGTGTGTGAGCTGAGTGAGCTACCAATCGAGCCACGTGTAGATATAACATACACACGTATGTTATACCTACATTAACCATGAATATAATATCATGTTAAATATAGTAATATACGTTTAAAGATAAAAATTTTCATTTATGTTAATGTAAAATTAATAATTTTGTACCAAAAAAAACTTAGAAAACTTATCTGACCTTATTATAACAAGCGCAGTTTAATTTAGCATTATACAACTAAATATATTTTAGAAAAGTTTACAATAATTTAATAATAATCACAATGAAATATTTTTTTCGTTAAAGTTCAGAATGATTTTTGCGAAATTATCCATACACAAATTTTCACTTTATATATATATATATATATATATATATATATATATATATATATATATATATATATATATATATATATATATATATATATATATATATATATATATATATATACTGTTAAGGTATAAATAAGTATTGTGAGAACATGTTAGCAGTATTGTTGTCATCGTAGCAACACAGATGCAACATTGATCAATAATATGAGCGGTGCTCGTAGCTTGACCTCACTGTTGCTGGTGGTGCTGCTGGTGGTGCTGGTGGTGGTGCTGGTGGTGGTGCTGGTGGTGGTGCTGGTGGTGGTGCTGGTGGTGCTCCTGGTGATGCTGTTGTTGCTGTAGTGCTCCTGGTGGTGCTGCTGTTGCTGTTGTGCCCCGGTGGTGCCCCCGGTGGTGCCCCCGGTGGTGCCCCCGGTGGTGCTCCTGGTGGTGCTGCTGGTGGTGCTCCTGCTGATGCTGCTGTTGCTGTTGTGCTCCTGATGGTGCTGTTGTTGCTGTAGTGCTCCTGGTGGTGCTGTTGTGCTCCTGGTGGTGCTGCTGGTGGTGCTCCTGCTGATGCTGCTGTTGCTGTTGTGCTCCTGATGGTGCTGTTGTTGCTGTAGTGCTCCTGGTGGTGCTGTTGTGCTCCTGGTGGTGCTGCTGTGGCTGCAGTGCTCCTGGTGGTGCTGCTGTTGTTGTAGTGCTCCTGGTGATGCTGTTGTTGCTGTTGTGCTCCTGGTGGTGCTGCTGTAGTGCTCCTGGTGGTGCTGCTGTTGCTGTAGTGCTCCTGGTGGTGCTGCTGTTGCTGTTGTGCTCCTGGTGGTGCTGCTGTTGCTGTTGTGCTCCTGGTGGTGCTGCTGTTGCTGTTGTGCTCCTGGTGGTGCTGCTGTAGTGCTCCTGGTGGTGCTGCTGTTGCTGTTGTGCTCCTGGTGGTGCTGCTGTAGTGCTCCTGGTGGTGCTGTTGTTGCTGTTGTGCTCCTGGTGGTGCTGCTGTTGCTGTAGTGCTCCTGGTGGTGCTGCTGTTGCTGCTGTTGCTGCTGTGCTCCTGGTGGTGCTACTGTAGTGCTCCTGGTGGTGCTGCTGTTGCTGTTGTGCTCCTGGTGGTGCTGCTGTTGCTGTTGTGCTCCTGGTGGTGCTGTTGTAGTGCTCCTGGTGGTGCTGCTGTTGCTGTTGTGCTCCTGGTGGTGCTGCTGTTGCTGTTGTGCCCCGGTGGTGCCCCCGGTGGTGCTCCTTGTGGTGCTGCTGTAGTGCTCCTGGTGGTGCTGCTGTTGCTGCTGTGCTCCTGGTGGTGCTGCTGTAGTGCTCCTGGTGGTGCTGTTGTTGCTGTTGTGCTCCTGGTGGTGCTGCTGTTGCTGTTGTGCTCCTGGTGGTGCTACTGTAGTGCTCCTGGTGGTGCTGCTGTTGCTGTTGTGCTCCTGGTGGTGCTGCTGTAGTGCTCCTGGTGGTGCTGTTGTTGCTGTTGTGCTCCTGGTGGTGCTGCTGTTGCTGTTGTGCTCCTGGTGGTGCTGCTGTTGCTGTTGTGCTCCTGGTGGTGCTGCTGTAGTGCTCCTGGTGGTGCTGCTGTTGCTGTTGTGCTCCTGGTGGTGCTGCTGTTGCTGTTGTGCTCCTGGTGGTGCTGCTGTAGTGCTCCTGGTGGTGCTGCTGTTGCTGTTGTGCTCCTGGTGGTGCTGCTGTTGCTGTTGTGCTCCTGGTGGTGCTGTTGTAGTGCTCCTGGTGGTGCTGCTGTTGCTGTTGTGCTCCTGGTGGTGCTGCTGTTGCTGTTGTGCCCCGGTGGTGCCCCCGGTGGTGCTCCTTGTGGTGCTGCTGTAGTGCTCCTGGTGGTGCTGCTGTTGCTGCTGTGCTCCTGGTGGTGCTGCTGTAGTGCTCCTGATGGTGCTGTTGTTGCTGTTGTGCTCCTGGTGGTGCTGCTGTTGCTGTTGTGCTCCTGGTGGTGCTACTGTAGTGCTCCTGGTGGTGCTGCTGTTGCTGTTGTGCTCCTGGTGGTGCTGCTGTAGTGCTCCTGGTGGTGCTGTTGTTGCTGTTGTGCTCCTGGTGGTGCTGCTGTTGCTGTTGTG
Organism: Cherax quadricarinatus; assembly: GCF_038502225.1. Taxonomy (NCBI): domain Eukaryota; kingdom Metazoa; phylum Arthropoda; class Malacostraca; order Decapoda; family Parastacidae; genus Cherax; species Cherax quadricarinatus. The sequence continues at coordinate 1,718,660 of NC_091316.1, forward strand.
CTCCCGGTGGTGCTGCTGTAGTGCTCCTGGTGGTGCTGTTGTTGCTGTAGTGCTCCTGGTGGTGCTGTTGCTGTTGTGCTCCTGGTGGTGGTGCTGTTGCTGTAGTGCTCCCGGTGGTGCTGTTGTTGCTGTAGTGCTCCTGGTGGTGCTGCTGTAGTGCTCCTGGTGGTGCTGTTGTTGCTGTTGTGCTCCTGGTGGTGCTGTTGTTGCTGTAGTGCTCCCGGTGGTGCTGTTGTTGCTGTAGTGCTCCTGGTGGTGCTGTTGCTGTTGTGCTCCTGGTGGTGCTGCTGTAGTGCTCCTGGTGGTGCTGTTGTTGCTGTAGTGCTCCTGGTGGTGCTGTTGCTGTTGTGCTCCTGGTGGTGGTGCTGTTGCTGTTGTGCTCCTGGTGGTGCTGCTGTTGCTGTAGTGCTCCTGGTGGTGCTGTTGCTGTTGTGCTCCTGGTGGTGCTGCTGTAGTGCTCCTGGTGGTGCTGCTGTTGCTGTTGTGCTCCTGGTGGTGCTGTTGTTGCTGTAGTGCTCCCGGTGGTGCTGTTGCTGTTGTGCTCCCGGTGGTGCTGCTGTAGTGCTCCTGGTGGTGCTGTTGTTGCTGTAGTGCTCCTGGTGGTGCTGTTGCTGTTGTGCTCCTGGTGGTGCTGTTGTTGCTGTTGTGCTCCTGGTGGTGGTGCTGTTGCTGTAGTGCTCCCGGTGGTGCTGTTGTTGCTGTAGTGCTCCTGGTGGTGCTGCTGTAGTGCTCCTGGTGGTGCTGTTGTTGCTGTTGTGCTCCTGGTGGTGCTGTTGTTGCTGTAGTGCTCCCGGTGGTGCTGTTGTTGCTGTAGTGCTCCTGGTGGTGCTGTTGCTGTTGTGCTCCTGGTGGTGCTGCTGTAGTGCTCCTGGTGGTGCTGTTGTTGCTGTAGTGCTCCTGGTGGTGCTGCTGTTGCTGTTGTGCTCCTGGTGGTGCTGCTGTTGCTGTTGTGCTCCTGGTGGTGCTGCTGTTGCTGTTGTGCTCCTGGTGGTGCTGCTGTTGCTGTTGTGCTCCTGGTGGTGCTGTTGCTGTTGTGCTCCTGGTGGTGGTGCTGTTGCTGTTGTGCTCCTGGTGGTGCTGCTGTTGCTGTAGTGCTCCTGGTGGTGCTGTTGCTGTTGTGCTCCTGGTGGTGCTGCTGTAGTGCTCCTGGTGGTGCTGTTGTTGCTGTAGTGCTCCTGGTGGTGCTGCTGTTGCTGTTGTGCTCCTGGTGGTGCTGTTGCTGTTGTGCTCCTGGTGGTGGTGCTGTTGCTGTTGTGCTCCTGGTGGTGCTGCTGTTGCTGTAGTGCTCCTGGTGGTGCTGTTGCTGTTGTGCTCCTGGTGGTGCTGCTGTAGTGCTCCTGGTGGTGCTGCTGTTGCTGTTGTGCTCCTGGTGGTGCTGCTGTTGCTGTAGTGCTCCTGGTGGTGCTGTTGCTGTTGTGCTCCTGGTGGTGCTGCTGTAGTGCTCCTGGTGGTGCTGCTGTTGCTGTAGTGCTCCTGGTGGTGCTGTTGCTGTTGTGCTCCTGGTGGTGCTGCTGTAGTGCTCCTGGTGGTGCTGCTGTTGCTGTAGTGCTCCTGGTGGTGCTGCTGTTGCTGTTGTGCTCCTGGTGGTGCTGTTGTTGCTGTAGTGCTCCTGGTGATGCTGTTGTTGCTGTTGTGCTCCTGGTGGTGCTGCTGTAGTGCTCCTGGTGGTGCTGCTGTTGCTGTAGTGCTCCTGGTGGTGCTGCTGTTGCTGTTGTGCTCCTGGTGGTGCTGTTGTTGCTGTTGTGCTCCTGGTGGTGCTGCTGTTGCTGTTGTGCTCCTGGTGGTGCTGTTATTGCTGTTGTGCTCCTGGTGGTGCTGCTGTAGTGCTCCTGGTGGTGCTGCTGTAGTGCTCCTGGTGGTGCTGCTGTTGCTGTTGTGCCCCGGTGGTGCCCCCGGTGGTGCTCCTGGTGGTGCTGTTGTTGCTGTAGTGCTCCTGGTGGTGCTGCTGTTGCTGTTGTGCCCTGGTGGTGCCCCCGGTGGTGCTCCTGGTGGTGTTGCTGTAGTGCTCCTGGTGGTGCTGCTGTTGTGCTCCTGGTGGTGTTGCTGTTGTGCTCCTGGTGGTGCTGCTGTTGCTGTTGTGCTCGTGGGGGTGCTGCTGTTGCTGTTGTGCCCCGGTGGTGCCCCCGGTGGTGCTCCTGGTGGTGCTCCTGGTGGTGTTGCTGTAGTGCTCCTGGTGGTGCTGCTGTTGCTGTTGTGCTCCTGGTGGTGCTGCTGTTGTTGTGCCCCGGTGGTGCCCCCGGTGGTGCTCCTGGTGGTGCTGCTGTTGTTGTTGTGCCCCGGTGGTGCCCCCGGTGGTGCTCCTGGTGGTGCTGCACAAGTATCACCTCTCACCCACATGTCAGTTTTATATTGTAATTTTTAGAAGTGGAAAAACCATAATCAGAAAATTACCGACCTTTTGGCAGCTTTAAATCTTCTCAATGTAGATGACAGACTAAGACAGCAAAACTCACCCTAAACCACACCTGCCCGAAGGGTCGTTTTAACATTAATTTAAAATTGGCGACCTTGTGGCAGCCTTAAATCTCCCCAGCGAGGCGGAGAGACGCGCCCAGCTAAATTGACCCTAAAGTACACGCGCCAGAAGGGTCATTTTTCAAAGGATTGTGGAAATTCAGTGGCCGGATGCCACATTTCTCCGGAATTTCCACTGAGGTGCCGGATATCGACCCTTGTAGACACAGCTAGAAATGTTATGCATAAATAATCTTCTGCCCCCCCCCGGGGGCAGTGTGGAGGCAGTTGTAACAGCAGTGTACAGCTTAATGGGCAGTTTCTCACACACACTGTTAATAGCTGGGCAGTTCTCCCACTTGATTACCCACCTCAAAAATTATCCTTCGTACAAATTTCTGGCCATCTTCCGGCCAGGGGGGCGGGGGCGGCGCCCCCTGCGCCACACTGCCGCTTATAAGCTCTCCTTCAGAATTATCAATAATAAATGACAAGTTTGAAAACCAACCAAACTGTGACTGAAACATCTGTGTTCGCTTAAACGGGGTTCTATTAAAATTATAGTCAAAAGTTTACGAGAAAATAGCACTTATTGCCCCTGTACTTAAAGACTCATATGCCTTAACTCAGAGTTGCACATACAAATAAGGTATTATAGCCTTTAAATCCCTTACGTATACGACTCAAAATTATTTGCAGGTGAAGGTGGCGATATAAAAAGCCAACAAGGAAATTTAATTCTTATGGCCTTGTGTTATAAGGGCGTTATATTAAGATAACTCAAAATACGGTAGCATGTTAGAATTACTCTGGTATTCTCCACCTCCTTCGTTATCGCCTCTACTTCTATTCCTCTTTCCTTAATTTGTTAAACTTTTTGCTCCGTCATTTGTGTGGAAGTTGTAGTTATTTAGTGTTTGTGGCGCAGGTTGTCTTAGAGGCGCAGTTGTCTTATAGGAGCAGTTGTCTTACAGGAGCAGTTGTCTTAGAGGCGCAGGTTGTCTTAGAGGAGCAGTTGTCTTACAGGAGCAGTTGTCTTACAGGAGCAGTTGTCTTAGAGGCGCAGGTTGTCTTACAAGAGCGGATGTCTTAGAGGCGCAGGTTGTCTTACAGGAACAGTTGTCTTAGAGGCGCATGTTGTCTTAGAGGAGCAGTTGTCTTACAGGAGCAGTTGTCTTACAGGAGCAGTTGTCTTAGAGGCGCAGGTTGTCTTACAAGAGCGGATGTCTTAGAGGCGCAGGTTGTCTTACAGGAACAGTTGTCTTAGAGGCGCATGTTGTCTTAGAGGCGTCGGAGGGACCAGCAGTATTATTACTGTTATCAATACTGGTACAACCTTACTAGTTACATTAATAGTCTAGTTGTTCCCTACACTAATACACTACTACCATACTTCCTACACTAATACTCTACTACCATACTTCCTACACTAATACTCTACTACCATACTTCCTACACTAATACTCTACTACCATACTTCCTACACTAATACACTACTACCATACTTCCTACACTAATACTCTACTACCATACTTCCTACACTAATACTCTACTACCATACTTCCTACACTAATACTCTACTACCATACTTCCTACACTAATACTCTACTACCATACTTCCTACACTAATACTCTACTACCATACTTCCTACACTAATACTCTACTACCATACTTCCTACACTAATACTCTACCATACTTCCTACACTAATACTCTACTACCATACTTCCTACACTAATACTCTACTACCATACTTCCTACACTAATACTCTACTACCATACTTCCTACACTAATACTCTACTACCATACTTCCTACACTAATACTCTACTACCATACTTCCTACACTAATACTCTACCATACTTCCTACACTAATACTCTACTACCATACTTCCTACACTAATACACTACTACCATACTTCCTACACTAATACTCTACTACCATACTTCCTACACTAATACACTACTACCATACTTCCTACACTAATACACTACTACCATACTTCCTACACTAATACTCTACTACCATACTTCCTACACTAATACACTACTACCATACTTCCTACACTAATACACTACTACCATACTTCCTACACTAATACTCTACTACCATACTTCCTACACTAATACACTACTACCATACTTCCTACACTAATACACTACTACCATACTTCCTACACTAATACTCTACTACCATACTTCCTACACTAATACTCTACTACCATACTTCCTACACTAATACTCTACTACCATACTTCCTACACTAATACTCTACTACCATACTTCCTACACTAATACTCTACTACCATACTTCCTACACTAATACTCTACTACCATACTTCCTACACTAATACTCTACCATACTTCCTACACTAATACTCTACTACCATACTTCCTACACTAATACACTACTACCATACTTCCTACACTAATACTCTACTACCATACTTCCTACACTAATACACTACTACCATACTTCCTACACTAATACACTACTACCATACTTCCTACACTAATACTCTACTACCATACTTCCTACACTAATACACTACTACCATACTTCCTACACTAATACACTACTACCATACTTCCTACACTAATACTCTACTACCATACTTCCTACACTAATACACTACTACCATACTTCCTACACTAATACACTACTACCATACTTCCTACACTAATACTCTACTACCATACTTCCTACACTAATACTCTACTACCATACTTCCTACACTAATACTCTACTACCATACTTCCTACACTAATACTCTACTACCATACTTCCTACACTAATACTCTACTACCATACTTCCTACACTAATACTCTACTACCATACTTCCTACACTAATACTCTACTACCATACTTCCTACACTAATACTCTACTACCATACTTCCTACACTAATACACTACTACCATACTTCCTACACTAATACTCTACTACCATACTTCCTACACTAATACACTACTACCATACTTCCTACACTAATACACTACTACCATACTTCCTACACTAATACTCTACTACCATACTTCCTACACTAATACACTACTACCATACTTCCTACACTAATACACTACTACCATACTTCCTACACTAATACTCTACTACCATACTTCCTACACTAATACACTACTACCATACTTCCTACACTAATACACTACTACCATACTTCCTACACTAATACTCTACTACCATACTTCCTACACTAATACACTACTACCATACTTCCTACACTAATACTCTACTACCATACTTCCTACACTAATACTCTACTACCATACTTCCTACACTAATACTCTACTACCATACTTCCTACACTAATACTCTACTACCATACTTCCTACACTAATACTCTACTACCATACTTCCTACACTAATACTCTACTACCATACTTCCTACACTAATACTCTACTACTATACTTCCTACACTAATACACTACTACCATACTTCCTACACTAATACACTACTACCATACTTCCTACACTAATACTCTACTACCATACTTCCTACACTAATACTCTACTACCATACTTCCTACACTAATACACTACTACCATACTTCCTACACTAATACACTACTACCATACTTCCTACACTAATACTCTACTACCATACTTCCTACACTAATACACTACTACCATACTTCCTACACTAATACACTACTACCATACTTCCTACACTAATACTCTACTACCATACTTCCTACACTAATACACTACTACCATACTTCCTACACTAATACACTACTACCATACTTCCTACACTAATACTCTACTACCATACTTCCTACACTAATACTCTACTACCATACTTCCTACACTAATACTCTACTACCATACTTCCTACACTAATACTCTACTACCATACTTCCTACACTAATACTCTACTACCATACTTCCTACACTAATACTCTACTACCATACTTCCTACACTAATACTCTACCATACTTCCTACACTAATACTCTACTACCATACTTCCTACACTAATACACTACTACCATACTTCCTACACTAATACTCTACTACCATACTTCCTACACTAATACACTACTACCATACTTCCTACACTAATACACTACTACCATACTTCCTACACTAATACTCTACTACCATACTTCCTACACTAATACACTACTACCATACTTCCTACACTAATACACTACTACCATACTTCCTACACTAATACTCTACTACCATACTTCCTACACTAATACACTACTACCATACTTCCTACACTAATACACTACTACCATACTTCCTACACTAATACTCTACTACCATACTTCCTACACTAATACACTACTACCATACTTCCTACACTAATACTCTACTACCATACTTCCTACACTAATACTCTACTACCATACTTCCTACACTAATACTCTACTACCATACTTCCTACACTAATACTCTACTACCATACTTCCTACACTAATACTCTACTACCATACTTCCTACACTAATACTCTACTACCATACTTCCTACACTAATACTCTACTACCATACTTCCTACACTAATACTCTACCATACTTCCTACACTAATACTCTACTACCATACTTCCTACACTAATACACTACTACCATACTTCCTACACTAATACTCTACTACCATACTTCCTACACTAATACACTACTACCATACTTCCTACACTAATACACTACTACCATACTTCCTACACTAATACTCTACTACCATACTTCCTACACTAATACACTACTACCATACTTCCTACACTAATACTCTACTACCATACTTCCTACACTAATACTCTACTACCATACTTCCTACACTAATACTCTACTACCATACTTCCTACACTAATACTCTACTACCATACTTCCTACACTAATACTCTACTACCATACTTCCTACACTAATACTCTACTACCATACTTCCTACACTAATACTCTACTACCATACTTCCTACACTAATACACTACTACCATACTTCCTACACTAATACTCTACTACCATACTTCCTACACTAATACTCTACTACCATACTTCCTACACTAATACACTACTACCATACAACTATATAAACAATGTATATTACAACTATATAAACTATGTATATTACAACTATATAAACTATGTATATTACAACTATATAAACAATATATATTACAACTATATAAACAATGTATATTACAACTATATAAACTATGTATATTACAACTATATAAATTATGTATATTACAACTATATAAACTATGTATATTACAACTATATAAACTATGTATATTACAACTATATAAACTATGTATATTACAACTATATAAACAATATATATTACAACTATATAAACAATATATATTACAACTATATAAACAATATATATTACAACTATATAAACAATGTATATTACAACTATATAAACTATGTATATTACAACTATATAAACTATGTATATTACAACTATATAAACTATGTATATTACAACTATATAAACAATATATATTACAACTATATAAACAATATATATTACAACTATATAAACAATGTATATTACAACTATATAAACTATGTATATTACAACTATATAAACTATGTATATTACAACTATATAAACTATGTATATTACAACTATATAAACTATGTATATTACAACTATATAAACTATGTATATTACAACTATATAAACTATGTATATTACAACTATATAAACTATGTATACTACAACTATATAAACAATATATATTACAACTATATAAACTATGTATATTACAACTATATAAACTATGTATATTACAACTATATAAACAATATATATTACAACTATATAAACTATGTATATTACAACTATATAAACTATGTATATTACAACTATATAAACAATATATATTACAACTATATAAACTATGTATATTACAACTATATAAACTATGTATATTACAACTATATAAACAATATATATTACAACTATATAAACTATGTATATTACAACTATATAAACTATGTATATTACAACTATATAAACTATGTATATTACAACTATATAAACAATATATATTACAACTATATAAACTATGTATTTCAACTATATAAACAATATATATTACAACTATATAAACTATGTATATTACAACTATATAAACAATTTAATCACTCGTTAAAAAACAATATTTTTCACTCATAAAAAAATTTAGAACATAAAACAAAAGTCATTTTTTTCCCATTTTGAAAATCGAGTAAATGAATTCAGATTATTATACATTTTATTGGCCAGTTGAAAATTGTATTTCACTCTAAAATATATTCTCATAATATTTTTTTATTTGCAGTTTTTTGCAGGTGAATTGTTTGATATTGTGTGAGAGTATTGTAGGAGTGGGAGTATTGTGTGTGTGAGAGTATTGTAGGAGTGAGAGTACTGTGTGTGTGAGAGTATTGTAGGAGTGAGAGTATTGTGTGTGAGAGAGTATTGTGTGTGTGAGTATTGTCTGTGTGAGAGTTTTGTAGGAGTGGGAGTATTGTGTGTGTGAGTATTGTCTGTGTGAGAGTATTGTGTGTGTGAGTATTGTCTGTGTGAGAGTATTGTGTGAGTGGGAGTATTGTGTGTGTGACAGTATTGTGTGAGAGTATTGTAGGAGTGGGAGTATTGAGTGGTGACGTGTACTTAGCTCTGTGAAGACCTGTTTGTGTGCTCTCTGTGAATCTGAACCAGGATGCCCTCTCTTGAGCAACTTTACCAGCAGCTTAGAGAAGAGCTCAGAGTTGCTAAGATAGAGATACGGCGATTAACGGAGGAGAACAAGAGGATTCGTAGTAATCCTCATGTTGTGAGTCCCCAGGTTAAGAGGGGAGCTTGGTCAGTGGCCGGGCAACATGGAACCAAGCTGAAGATCAAGAAAACGGTTGGAGAGGCAGAAACAACGAGAAACCAGAAGACTACCGTGGAAACTTCCAACCCATTCTCAGTGCTACCTGACGAATGTGAGTGTTCTACTGGGAATGCCACAACGAGCACCAAAGAAGCATTGGCAGACGTGAGTGAGACATCCCTAGAAACCCCAACGAAGACCATTGAGAACGTCTTGACGAATTCTACAAGTGGTGTAATGCTACCTGGCGAATGTGAGTCGACTACTCGGAGCATCACGACGGACGACGCCAAGGAAGGTAAAAAACATTGTTGTTGTTGGGGATAGCCAGATTAGGTACATGGATAGGGCATTCTGTTTGAAGGATAGGAGTAGGAGGCAGAGTGTGTGTTTTCCTGGGGCTGGGATGAAGGATATTGTTAGCCATCTGGATGACATCATGAGAGGTAATGGAAGCAATCCTATTATCTGTCTCAGTGCTGGAGGTAACGATGTTGGCAGACGTAGGAGTGAGGACCTGATTAGCAGGTATAGGTCAACAATAGAGATAATTAGGAGGAAGGGTGGGAAACCTGTCATATGTGGCATTTTGCCAAGGAGAGGAGTTGGAAATGAATGGTTGTCCAGAGCAATTGGTGTCAATTGCTGGCTGGACAAATACTGTAAGGAAAATGCAGTAACATTCATTGACAACTGGGACCTCTTCTATGGCAGAAATGACATGTATGCCAGGGATGGGGTTCACTTATCTAGGTGTGGGGTGGGAGCACTGGCCAACGCAGTGGAGGGAGCTGTTAGGTCTTTAAACTAGGAATAGTTAGTGGTATGGGTTTTTGTGGGAAAACTGTGAAGTCGCAGGGTAGTAATATGAGTACTAGGAGAACTAGTAATAGGCAAAATGAAGTGGATATTGGAAAGCCAGTGGCACTAATTGACAATGACAGTAATAGGTTTAGCGGAATAACAGAAAGGAGCAGGAAGGGTAAAGAGAGAGGAGGGTCTTTAAATATTTATTACACAAATAGTCTCAGTGCTAGGAATAAGATGGACGAGTTGAGACTAGTTGCTAGTGCAGGTAACATAGATGTATTTGCCATAACTGAGACGTGGTTTAATTCAAAAAGTCGGGACATGCCTGCAGAATGTCACATTCAGGGTTTTAAATTGTTCCAAGTAGATAGAAGTATCGGGAAGGGGGGGTGGGGTGGCATTGTATGTCCGAGATCACTTGAACTGTTGCATAAAAACGGGTATTAAGTCTGAAGTAACACATACAGAGTCTGTTTGGATAGAATTTTTAGAGGGGCATGAAAAATTAATTTTAGGTGTGATATACCGTCCCCCAAATTTAGATAGGGACCAGGGGAGACTACTATGGGAGGAAATTGTTAGGGCCACAATGCACGATAATGTAGTAATTCTAGGAGACTTTAACTTTAGTCATATTGATTGGAATTTCTTGACTGGGAATTTAGAATCATACGACTTCTTAGAAGTAGTTCAGGATTGTTTTTTGAAGCAGTTTGTGACAGAACGTACAAGGGGTAATAACCTGCTTGACTTAGTTCTGGCAAACAATGAATCCCTTGTTAATAATTTAGAAGTTTCAGAGGAACTGGGTGCTAGCAACCACAAATCAATTACATTTAGAATTGAATGGAAGTATGATAGTAGGGATAACTCAGTAACAGTCCCAGATTTTCGCTTAGCAGATTACGATGGGCTTAGAGAACACTTATCATCTGTTGACTGGGGTAACGAAGAGAGCTATCAATATGACAGTTTTCTGAACACAATACATGCTGCTCAAAGAACGTTTATCCCTTATAAAGAAATTAGATCAAATAGAAATGACCCAAAATGGATGAATAATAGGCTGAAATATCTACTAGGGCATAAGAAAGGAATTTATAGACGTATCAAAAGAGGCGAGGGTCATCTTATGAATCAGTATATTGACATTAAGAGGGACATTAAAAAGGGGATAAGAAAAGCTAAAAGGGACTATGAAATTAAAGTTGCTAGGGATTCTAAAACTAACCCAAAAAGTTTTTTCCAGGTATATAGAACAAAAGTTAGAGATAAGATAGGTCCCCCTTAAAAATAACTATGGGCATCTTACTGACAAAGAGAATGAAATGTGCTCGATTTTAAATAATTATTTTCTCTCGGTTTTTACACAGGAAGACACTAATAATATTCCGGTAATTAATTTTTATAGTGGGCCAGAAAAAAATAAATTATGTAACATCACAGTCACTAGTGAAATGGTTGTGAAGCAGATAGACCGACTGAAGCAAAATAAGTCACTGGGTCCTGATGAGGTTTTTTCAAGGGTTCTAAAGGAATGCAAAATGGAAGTCTGTGAACCATTAACTAATATTTTTAATTTATCTCTTCAAACAGGTGTAGTGTCTGATATGTGGAAGATGGCTAATGTAATTCCTATTTTTAAAACAGGGGACAAGTCGTTACCGTCAAATTACAGCCCAATAAGCCTGACCTCAATTGTAGGCAAATTACTAGAGTCAATTATAGCTGAGATTATAAGAAGCCATCTCGATAAGCATAGCTTGATTAATGATACTCAGCATGGATTCACAAGAGGCCGGTCTTGTCTAACTAATTTATTAACTTTCTTCAGTAAAGCTTTTGAGGCTGTTGACCACGATAAAGAATTTGATATTATTTACTTAGATTTTAGTAAGGCATTTGATAGAGTTCCACACCAAAGACTGTTGAAGAAAGTAGCAGCTCATGGCATTGGGGGAAGGGTGCTCTCGTGGATCGAATCATGGCTCACAGACAGGAAGCAGAGAGTGTCCATAAATGGGGTTAAATCCGAGTGGGGATCAGTAACAAGTGGCGTTCCACAGGGATCAGTCTTGGGCCCGTTGTTGTTTATAATATATATCAATGATCTTGATGAAGGAATTACTAGTGATATGAGCAAATTCGCCGATGACACGAAGATAGGTAGGATAATTGATTCAAACGTAGATGTTAGGGAACTTCAGGAGGATTTAGACAAACTCTACTCTTGGTCAGAAAAGTGGCAGATGCAGTTCAATGTAGATAAATGCAAGGTTCTGAAGCTCGGGAGTGTCCATAACCCTAGCACTTATAAGTTAAATAATGTAGAACTTAGCCATACAGATTGCGAAAAGGACTTGGGGGTTATGGTAAGCAGCAACCTTAAACCAAGACAGCAATGCCTAAGCGTACGTAATAAGGCAAATAGATTACTGGGATTTATATCAAGAAGTGTAAGCAACAGAAGTACAGAGGTCATACTGCAGCTTTATACATCATTAGTAAGGCCTCACCTAGATTATGCAGCTCAATTCTAGTCTCCATATTACAGAATGGACATAAATTCGTTAGAAAACATTCAGCGTAGGATGACTAAATTAATACATAGCATTAGAAATCTTCCTTACGAAGGCAACAGTTAGGCAACTTTATTCCGAAACGTTTCGCCTACACAGTAGGCTTCTTCAGTCGAATACAGAAAGTAGGCAGGAACAGTAGAGATGTGAAGACGATGTAATCAGTCCATCACCCTTGAAGTCGTAGAATTTGAGGTTGTCAGTCCCTCGGCCTGGAGACTACATCACATGATTTCAGAGACCCACTATACACTGGACGCTGTATGCAGTGCAGTGTACACTTCACATACACAATACATAATGTACACTATACACACTGTATGAAGGTCTTTTTTACGCTGTTCTCTTAAACCTTACAACATTTCACCATTTACTCAGGTTAATCTAGCGCACTCAGCTCACCCACTGAGGTGCGGGGTTCGATCCCCGGTACAGGTGAAAACTTTTGGACGTGTTTCCTTAAGACACCTGCTGTCCATGTTCATCCATCAGTAAAATATATACCTAGTGTAGGTTGCATCCTGGGACAAAATTGACCTAATTTGTCCGAAATGCTCTGCATAACAAGTGACTTTCTGTATTGTAGCATGTCATTGATGTCTGTATACCTTGTACATATACTTGCAGAAATAAATAATTATTATTAATCCTCGGAGTGGTACATGTCAGCGCCACCTGTTATCCAGCGGTCGTACCTTCACTCGCCTGGTAGTCAGTGAATTTCAGTTGTTTCTTGCCTTAGTTACTGTTTGTTTACTCGTGACGCAGGAGGAGGGTAGGTAACACTTCACTTACTTATTGTCTCTCATGTCAGTCACTTCACCTGCTGTGTGTTGAGCAGTAAGTGATAAGTGAACGTCTGGTAACCAGACTCCTAGCAACTGGTCTTATATGGTGCTGGATAAGAACTTAGAAGACGACTGAACACCATCACTAATTTAACACTTATGACTAGCACAAACACGCCTCTCCTAACATTATCACAAACACGCCTCTCCTAACATCACAAACACGCCTCTCCTAACATTATCACAAACACGCCTCTCCTAACATTATCACAAACACGCCTCTCCTAACATTATCACAAACACGCCTCTCCTAACATTATCACAAACACGCCCCTCCTAACATTATCACAAACACGCCTCTCCTAACATTATCACAAACACGCCTCTCCTAACATTATCACAAACACGCCTCTCCTAACATTATCACAAACACGCCCCTCCTAACATTATCACAAACACGCCTCTCCTAACATTATCACAAACGCCTCTCCTAACATTATCACAAACACGCCTCTCCTAACATTATCACAAACACGCCCCTCCTAACATTATCACAAACACGCCTCTCCTAACATTATCACAAACACGCCTCTCCTAACATTATCACAAACACGCCTCTCCTAACATTATCACAAACACGCCTCTCCTAACATTATCACAAACACGCCCCTCCTAACATTATCACAAACACGCCTCTCCTAACATTATCACAAACACGCCTCTCCTAACATTATCACAAACACGCCTCTCCTAACATTATCACAAACACGCCTCTCCTAACATTATCACAAACACGCCCCTCCTAACTTTATCCATTTTCACATGGATCAAGTGTGTGGCACGAAAAGTATTTATCTAAGCTGTATAAGCTGGTCATGTGCCGCACATCAAAATAATTACCCACCTCTGATCTAGTTTAAGGACTATCGTGAATTATCTAGGTGTTGAAGCAAGGAAAATAAGGCAGAAAGTCTTCTCTCTCTCCCCCCCTGGATACCTGGAGGTTATTCCGGGGATCAACGCCCCCGCGGCCCGGTCCATGACCAGGCCTCCCGATGGATCAGGGCCCGATCAACTAGGCTGTTACTTCTGGCCGCACGCAGTCCAACGTACGAGCCACAGCCCGGCTGATCCGGCACTGACGTTAGGTATCTGTCCAGCTCTTGAAGGCAGCCAGGGGTTTATTGGTAATTCCCCTAATGCTTGATGGGAGGCTGTTGAACAGTCTTGGGCCCCGGACACTTATGGTGTTTTCCCTTTGTGTACCAATGGCGCCCCTACTTTTTATTGGGGGCATTTTGCATCGCCTGCCCAGTCTTTTACTTTCGTAGCTTTATCATATGACAAAGATACAGGCAGTATCCAGGAGTCTTGGTCTAAAACCAGCAGTGACCCCGGAAGCGACTACAGGTAACTTACAGGTACACAAACACCCTCCCATTTAAACCTTGTTCTGCAAACCATGTTTTTTTTTTCTTGTCGTCGATACATTTAAATTTCGCGTCATAGTCTGATATTTTCTCAGAAATTTCACTATATTTACGCTGGTGAGACATGGTTCTGGAGTTGATAAACCAGTTTTTACAGAGGATCTGATTGTTAAATATCTTGTTAGTAAAGTTTATACCACAGAATGTTGAGGTCAGTAGACCTGAAAAAAATGAATAGCTACCATCCATAACTAATTATTGTTGTAAATTAGACTGACAACCTTTGAATCCCGTATTAGATTCCCAAGCTGGGCTAGACGTGTGAGAAAGTTTTCTTGCACCTTCTGCCGGTTTTCTCTAGCAGTAAATAAGTACCTGGGTGATAGTTTGTATCGCACTGTGTACACACCACCGTAGAGACTTTATGCGGGAGAGACGGCTTCTGTTTGGTTAATGCATTCGTCTTAACACACATGTTTGCGAACACCTGTAGTGCTCAATACAAGTGTTCACTGGTGTGTTGATCAGGTGTACCATGAGCTCCTGGATTCTTAGAACAGTTATCTCGGTAACGTCGCAAAGTTTCTGCGCCAGCGCATCAGAAATTGACTTTGCTGTGATAGCATCTTCTCAGTTGCCTGCTTGGGCAGTTTTTTAGTCATATCGGTGTCCCTGCTGGCTCGTATTGTGTAAACTGTTTGTCTGATAGTCGATGTCTCCATTACACCTCGCGTACCTAAGTAGGTGAAGGTTAGGTAAGGTTTGTCAGGAAATAAGGGAAGTGTTTCCTGACTCTGGTTTTAGTCATATGGTGACCCACAGCTGGAGCTTTTGGTCATCTGACAGAGGCCTTCCATTTGCTGACCGGTCCACCCCTTTAAAAATTAAGGTTATAGAATTCAGTAGTTGGAATTACTTGAAGTGTACAATCACTGTCTGTAACATACAGGTGTCAGCAACACTTGATTCATTGCAACACGTACGCTTAGGTTAATGTGTAAACAGCTGTGGCAAATTAGGCATCTTCTGGTGTAGTAAACACATCAGAGTTACACCTGTGTATCACAAAGAGCTTTATCAATAGCGAGAAGAGTGTATCCTGGGTATTTTAATTAATGTTAATGAATCTAGGAATCATCGTTCCTTGAGGTCTGGTCTAAGACCAGTGTCATCAGCCGGAAAGGAAATATTAGGCAAATAATATCTCTGGAAACTTTGCAGTTTAGTAAAGTGAATGCTGAATTTACATATAAATTCAGAGTGCAAAACGTTTAATAGGCTTCCGTTTCACTCTGATAGGTGGTATTTCTCGCTCCACTTCATACTCCTTCACTTCCTCCATTTGTCGCAGTGCTTCTCTCTCACCTCATTTACTCTAGTCTTCTCGATGTCTTAATTCCTTCAGTGCTCCTGGGAGAAAGTTACAATCAACGTAATTTTCTGTCTCAAGTTTCAGGACGCTCTTTACATGGCTGTAATTAGTGTTTGAGCATTACCACAACTAGGTCTTATAAATATAAAATGTATATGGTAGTGGGGAACCCTGGAAGCGAGTCTACCAACTTGTTTGTAAGCTCATCCTCCAGTTCCAGCCCCTCGCCCTCACTCACTGCTCACTCCTCAACATTTCGCTCAGTCTCCATACTTACACACTGAGCGCATGTGATACATTCTGAAAACGTTTCTCATATATACATAACTGGATACCCGAGGTCTTCAGATCGCAGGCGAATCTTTCAGGAAATTTGCAGAGTGCATCGGACAGGAGGGCGAATGTGGGCTGCAAGTGAACAATCTTTTTTAGTTTCTGTCGAAGTGAGATGGAATTTGGATTATGAAGTTCCACAGAAAGACATGGGTTTCCATGCATTTGGCAAAGATATAAAGAGACAGAGACTGAAAACAAATCGTGGAAAACAGTATGGGAGTAATGGACGAGGGAAGAGGAAGATGAAAACACAAAGAATTGTAAAATGAGTTTTATCAAGGCTCTTAACGTACCAATTTACTGACAGTGTCATAAATATGTACTTAGGTTTGATATGTACATACTTATCGTAACCGTGTATTACTGATGAATTATGGAAGATATATCCGAGGATATCTAAGACTTATTTCCATTATCTTAAACTATGGTAAGAAGACACCATGTGAAGCTATTTCAAGCTGGTCTCAGAACTTTATGTTGTGTCCTACACAGAGTTGTCATTAATGAAAGTTCGTTGAGCACAACGTTGAGTTTGTAGTGTCCTCATATCTTCTCCGTCATTCCTGCCACTGGAACACACACTTCCCAGTGTCCTCATATCTTCTCCGTCATTCCTGCCACTGGAACACACACTTCCCAGTGTCCTCATATCTTCTCCGTCATTCCTGCCACTGGAACACACACTTCCCAGTGTCCTCATATCTTCTCCGTCATTCCTGCCACTGGAACACACACTTCCCAGTGTCCTCATATCTTCTCCGTCATTCCTGCCACTGGAACACACACTTCCCAGTGTCCTCATATCTTCTCCGTCATTCCTGCCACTGGAACACACACTTCCCAGTGTCCTCATATCTTCTCCGTCATTCCTGCCACTGGAACACACACTTCCCAGTGTCCTCATATCTTCTCCGTCATTCCTGCCACTGGAACACACACTTCCCAGTGTCCTCATATCTTCTCCGTCATTCCTGCCACTGGAACACACACTTCCCAGTGTCCTCATATCTTCTCCGTCATTCCTGCCACTGGAACACACACTTCCCAGTGTCCTCATATCTTCTCCGTCATTCCTGCCACTGGAACACACACTTCCCAGTGTCCTCATATCTTCTCCGTCATTCCTGCCACTGGAACACACACTTCCCAGTGTCCTCATATCTTCTCCGTCATTCCTGCCACTGGAACACACACTTCCCAGTGTCCTCATATCTTCTCCGTCATTCCTGCCACTGGAACACACACTTCCCAGTGTCCTCATATCTTCTCCGTCATTCCTGCCACTGGAACACACACTTCCCAGTGTCCTCATATCTTCTCCGTCATTCCTGCCACTGGAACACACACTTCCCAGTTATTATTTATGTTCTTTAGTGTGTCTTCTTAATATTCTATATATAACCTTACTAAAATATACATAAACACTAGATTTCAACCCACAGGAAGACATTTTACTCCGTACTGGGCTGAAGAAGACTTTGATTCACAGTCGAAATACAGTGAATACTTCATTTTATCAAGTTAATTGGCTTCATTTCACTCTATTCCACAACACAAAATAAAACTTAAAATTACAGACGTAGTATTTAAGAAGAACATAAGAACGAAGGAACACTGCAGCAGGCCTACTGGCCCATGCGAGGCAGGTCCAAGTCTCCTACCGGCTTAAGCCAATGCACCCAACCTAGTCAGGTCAGGTCACATTGACTTAAGGGAGGAACACGGCAATCGACCTGGTAGCACAAGCTATTTGTATTACAACGGTACAGTATTGAATTCCATTACTTCACTATTATGTTAATGATCACTTATCTTCCTGCACACCCATTCATGAGGTATTTGTTCTAGCCTAGACCTAGATGCTGGTACTAACTTCTAGCCTACACCTAGATGCTGGTACTAACTTCTAGCCTAGACCTAGATGCTGGTACTAACTTCTAGCCTACACCTAGATGCTGGTACTAACTTCTAGCCTAGACCTAGATGCTGGTACTAACTTCTAGCCTAGACCTAGATGCTGGTACTAACTTCTAGCCTAGACCTAGACTGAAATACAACAATCGTTGGCCTTAATTTCAACAAGCCTATGCCAGTCCTTGTATTGCTGTTTAAATTTAATTGGTACTTCGCCTTTTTAAAATTATGATCAATTCATCCTTGTGCAATGTTGCAGTCTATAACCTTTGCAGAATTTGAGGCCAGACATTCTAGAATGCTAATTCTCGGTAATTTAATAGAGAGAATTCAGTTGTGTCACACTAACTTCCATTTATATCTAAAAAAAATCTTGTTCTTCCTGGCCTACACGTTCTGCACCCAGATGAAGGAGGGAGATAAAGGTGGGAGGGAGGAGAGAGAGGGAAGAGTGATGGAGGGAGATGGTAGGGACAAAGAAAGGCCATGACCAGCGTATGAATAAATAATAAAAGAGGAAATACAGGCTGGTGAAGGTGGCTCTCCTAACCCCAGGTCTCTCTCTCTCTCTCTCTCTCTCTCTCTCTCTCTCTCTCTCTCTCTCTCTGGCCCTTGAGTCCTTCTTGCGCTGTTTTATCAATTCTGTATCAATAGCAAATGTACTCTTAAGCTTGCAGCTGCAGGCAAGAAGAGGCTAAGCCACACGCGATCTTAAAGCTGAGTTTCCCTTACAGTTTGCACGCCTCTCAAATCCTTACAATTGACCGGCAGCTGCGTCCTGCCAGTTGTTAGTCTCGTTCACAACAACACAGCACGTACAGTTCTTCCACACCACTGACGCCAGCAGTTTCGCACGCAGGTACGACCATCATCATGTGAGGGGGAGGTAGAAGCCTGCCAGGTTTTGCGCTCTGGCACAATTACTGAACTTTTCTTATAAACACGTTACATA